>NC_068984.1:104822377-104826378 GCF_001194135.2 Octopus bimaculoides | reverse complement strand
CCCCCTCTACAGCAAGATACCTGTTTCTGTCTCTCTGCCTCACTATAACCTTTCATCATCCTACACAATATCACCTCCTCCAATGCCCCCTCCCCTCTCAAAAGAGTTTTTGTTTTGTATTGCAAGTACTTGGTGACCATGTCAGTGCAGGTGCCACTTAAAAGCACCCAGTCCATACTGTAAAGTGGTTGGCATTTGGAAGGGCATCCAGCTGTAAAAATCCTGCCAAAACCATCCCACCCATATCAGCATGGAAGGCAGACATTAAACGATGATGATGATAATGATATATATATATATACTTTTTTTTTTGGTCTTGCAAGGTACTTAATGACCCTGTCAGTGCAGGTGCCACTTAAAAAGCATCCAGTCCACACTATAAATGGTTGGCATTTGGAAGGGCATCCAGCTGTAAAAACCATGCCAAAACTAACCTCGTCTGTGCTTGTGCCATATAAAAAGCACTAAGTCCACTCTGCTGAGTAGTTGGTGTTACGAAGGGCATCCAACTGTAAAACTCCTGCCAAAACAGTCACAGAAGTCCAGTGCAGGCTTCTGCATGGCAAGCTCCTGTCAAACTGTCTCACCCATGCCACCACGGAAGGCAGACATTAAATGATGATGATGATGGTGATATCTATATATCACAGACGAAAATGATCAACTACAAAAGACAATTGAAGAATACTTTACAAAAATTCTAAATCCAAAACTGGAAATAGTTAGAACCACTGCAAAGAAGACAACTTCCGCTTTATGCATTTGTTGGGAACACCTCTGTTTGAAAAGTTGAAAAACAAAAGTGCTTACACACAAAATTTACACCAGGCATAAAATATTACATATATATGAACTTCCTGCACAAAGGATAGTGATATTCTGCTAAATAAAAGGAATTTTGTTTTTAAAAAATTTTTTTTTTAAATAGTTGATCATTAAAAAAGAATGTTTTAGTTGTTTCAAGTAATTTTTTGCAAAAGCTTTTGAGTCTTTTCTGTTGCAGTCGCAGCTTTTGAAATTTTAAAATTAACAGAAAATTTTCAAATTTGGTATATTGAAGTAATTTTTCACACTGAATCTGATTGTGTTATTCTCTTGTTCCAGAAAGATTTTATAAAAATGTTACTGAGGGTTGCAATTTGATTATTTTTACCCAGTCAGAAAAGAGGATTTCGAAGCTGGCATTTTCAGCTTGATAGTAAAAGCATGAAAGCAAAACATTAAGACAACAAATTTTTATTAAACAAAATGAAAGCAAAACACTTGACAATGAAAGTTGTAAGGAGTTTTGAAGTTTCAATAAGTTTTAATCAATAAAATCATGTCAACAGCCAAGTAACTAATTTAAAAAAGAAAAAAAGTCTTCTACAAAATTTTTTGTGAAATATTACAAAACAAACAACTTGTATGTTAGGGTTTAGAGTTGTGGTTAAGGGTTCGAGTTAGGGTTGACGTTTAGGGTTAGATTTAAGGTTTAAGGTCAGGGTTTAGGGTTAGAGTTAGGGTTTAAGATTAGAATTGGGGTTGGGGTAAGGATGACCTGGGGTTAATCAATTAGTAACATATTTTTAATAAACACTTTTCTAAAAAAATTTCTGGAACAAGTGAGTCACAGAATGAGATTCACCATGAAAAATTACAGCAATATACCAGATTCGAAAAAATATAATTTAAAACAAACAGCTGAACAGTCATGTAAGCAATTTAAAAAGAAAAAATCTTCAATAAAATTTTTTGGTGAAAAATTACAAAAATCAAGCTACATGTTATATTGTAGCAATAGCACAGTTCATGTAAACAATTAATAAAATTTTTAGAAGCGAACATTCAAGAACAAAAGTTTAGAAATTAAGTACTCCTCAAACAAAATAGGTAAAGAAAATACACCTTGTGGTTTTAAATTGAAAATAACTTGTTACTATGAGAACAGGCACTGATGTGTCTGTAGCTTTCAATTTGCAAACATTACCCAAAATTTGCAAGCTATTAATTTATTATTTATTAATTTATGGCAAAAATGAACTTCATTTTCACAATTAGCATGCAAACTACATCAGTGCACCAAATTTGAAAACAACTGGAACAAAATTAAAAAAGAGGAAACTGTGATAGCATTAGAAAAGATCCAAGCTTATATATACTAGCAGAGATACCCAGCATTGCTCGAGATTAGAACAGCATAGTTTGTATATATATATATATTACAGTTATGTTGAAACAATTGATACATGAAAGCGCAGCATTGATGACAAAACATTTGTGGAGTGAATTTTAAAACTTTGCATAAATGACAATTTGAGTTTAGTACACCAATTTGGACAGAATTATCATTTTTATAAGAATGGAATGGATCATACCTGAAAGCAGCTCCAGGTGTTGTGAAAAATGAATTTGTACATGATCTGTTTCTGAGAGCTATTCTATCGGACCTCTGTGTAATCTGGCATGCTAAACAATGTTTTAATGATTCAGCATAAAGTGCTGCAGCATGCCTTTGCTGATCTTGAGAAAGTCTCATCTCCCTTCTGTCTTGAGACTGTATTTGACGTGCTGCAGCATGCATTTGGTGATCTTTGGAAAGTGTCTTGTCCCTTCTGTATTGAAACTCCATCTGATGTGCTGCAGCATGCCTTTGCTGATGTTGAGAAAGTTTCATCTCCCTTCTATCTTGAGACTGTATTTGACGTGCTGCAGCATGCATTTGGTGATCTTTGGAAAGTGTCTTGTCCCTTCTGTATTGAAACTCCATCTGATGTGCTGCAGCATGCCTTTGCTGATGTTGAGAAAGTCTCATGTTCCTTATCTTTTGAGACTCTCATCTTCGATTTTCTACACTCCTCCTTGCTTTATAGGTGTTTTCAGAGAGATTACATTTTTTCTTTGGTAGCATATTTTTTTCAATATTTTAAACAAAAAATTATGAATACAGAAAAAAATATACATTAATCTCTATTTTTGTAAGCAGTTGTATGTACGTTGTATGTTTATATTTTTGTAAGCTGTGTAAATTAACCAAATATAAGCAAATTGTAAATACCTTGCAACTTTGCAACTGCTGCAATAATTATAAACTGGTAAATAAATGATAGATGTGTATTTTTATATAAGTTGGACCTTCCATGTAATTGTTTTTTGTCAAGAGTCTCACCTCCAGCCGTTTTCATCACATATGTATATGTAGATGTGTGTGTATGTTTAATAATGTACGTAATGGGTGCACAAATACACACGCACTCACAAATACATACACATTCATATACAAAACGTGACAATATTCACACATACCCTGTCACATGCAGTTACATACATATAGTAAAAGAGACACATACAGGCATACATTCACACATGTCAGTCATCACACGTGTATATGTATGTGTAGATGTGTGTGTGTTTAATAACATACCTAACATGGAAACACACAGAGTCAGAGAGACATACACATACACACATACACTCAGAGACACATATACACTCATATATGTGACGTCGTCATGGTATTTATGCACGCCAAAATATTTACACATGCCAAAATTGAAATACATTGAAGTCAGTTTTCAGAGAGAGAGAGAGAGAGAGGGTGAAAGAAGCAAACATAGACTTACTGAGAGGAAGTATTGCAGTGAGAAAAAGAAAGAGAAAAGATAAATAAATGGAGAGAGAAAAAGGAGAGAATCGCTTGAAAACTGCAGAAGTCAAAGGGAGAAAATTGGTTGAAAACTTCAGTTTTTAGAGAAAAACCCATATATATATATATATATATATATATATATATATATTCTTTTATTCTTTTATCCTTTTATTTGTTTCAGTCATTTGACTGCAGCCATGCTGGAGCACTGCCTTTAGTTGAGCAAATCAACCCCAGAACTTATTCTTTGTAAACCTAGTACTTATTCTATCAGTCTCTTTTACCGAACTGCTAAGTTACAGTGACGTAAACACACCAGCATCGGTAATCCAAGCGATGCTGGGGGGGACAAACAGAGACACTCAAACATATA
>NC_068984.1:104821289-104821962 GCF_001194135.2 Octopus bimaculoides | reverse complement strand
ATATATATATATATATATATATAATTGAGTAAACCTATCTATAATGACTACTGGAAACAGCTGTAAGCCAAATTTTCTATAATAAAGGAATTATATGTAATGACCATTATTTTAACTTGTCTATTATACACATAAATATTTACTAGTACAAATCAGTCAACATGTTGACTGAATTATACATAAAGCTATGGCTTTATAAGTTCATTCAGAATTGCCTCTCTTAGGTACATCTCATCAAAATTAGCCAAGAAGCTTAAAACATTGATGTCTGAGATTCCGAATAGATGGTGACACTGAATGAACTGGGTGTTTTCACATCTTTTTGCCATATGAGAGATATATTCTCCACAGTAACTACAGTGTATTTGCCTTTTTGCAGTTGAAATATATGACAAACATATTTCAACTTTATTTACATTATTTACATTTGACGGATATTTGTCCTCATCTTGTTTGTTGTTAACACAACGTTTTAGCTCAAATATCCTCCAGCCTTCCCCAAGACCCCTGATGAAGGCTGGAGGGTATATCAGTTGAAACGTTGTGTTAACAACCAACAAGATGAGGACAAATATCCGTCAAATGTAAATGATGTAAATAATGTATATAATTCTTCATCTCTTAAATATAGAGCTATATATATTTCAACTTACCTAATTCTTCTTATATATAT
>NC_068984.1:104819840-104821129 GCF_001194135.2 Octopus bimaculoides | reverse complement strand
TATATATATATATATATATATATATATGATCATTTAACTTCTGTTTTCCATGCAGGCATGGGTTGAATGGCTCGACAGGAGCTGGCATGGAAGGACATCCAGCTGTAGAAAATTTGCTTCAATAAACACCATCTAACCCATACAAGCTAGAAAAGCGGATATTACAATGATGATGAGCAATGATATGTATGTGTGTACATGTGTGTCTCATAAAACAAACATTGAGACAAGCCTATCACAGAGCTTCAATGTATTTGTTCAACCTGCTAAATACAGCAGTCAATTCTCTTTCAAATCACATCATACTGACTTAAAGAATATCAAAAGATAGCTTAGATAATGTAGTCTTTAAAATACTATGGCTGAAATGAAAAAGACTAACGGTTACTATTGAAATGCCTCTGAAATGTCTACTAGGCCAACAACATAGAATTCAAAATTTCATCAAATTTTCTCTTGATACACCAACTGTGGCCATGCTAAATATTGATTCATTTATACTCATCAGTAAATTCATTGATAGATTTTCTTTATTCATTTTCCAATTTCATATCATTTTTTCCTGGAACAGATTCAAACAGTGTTCAATAATTATGCAGTGATGTTGGTTTGGTGTTGAAATCATTTTTGAATAATACATGAATTGTATTTGAATCCTGTTAAGTAATTAAGATATCCATCCAGCATGAAACCATGTTCACTGTACATATTGCTAGTATTTCTTCTTCTCACATCCTATTGATTATTGTTATCATCATCATCATCATCATTATTATTATTATTATTATTATTATTATTATTACAACAACAATCCAGTTCTATAACAATGTTAACTCTTTTCAAAGTCATATGGCTGTTCCTAGCTGGATGTTTGTTATAAGACTTCTGTCTCTAACACCATTTTAAGATAAACAATTTTTATCAGACAGAAAATATTGGCGAAATTTTTCAAATGTTTTAGGTCAAATCAAAATATAAAGCTATATAAATTTCATCCTTTTATAGCTCTACACTTTCATAATCATTACATATGTGTGTGTGTGTGTGTGTGTGTTTGTCTCATAGTCTGGACATTACCTAATTGTTGTAAATGATTGTCATTCATTTCTAATATTCTGCAAAAACATATCTAGCTACAGAGAAAATATTAACTTGCTTGGGAACAAATAAAGTTTGGTGACAAAAGTGGGGTCCAGCCATAGAAAATCTGCTTCAGTAAACTCCATCCGACCACTGCAAGCATGGAAAAGTGCACATTAAAATGATGATGAAATATATATATATATATA
>NC_068984.1:104809663-104819279 GCF_001194135.2 Octopus bimaculoides | reverse complement strand
CTGTGCCTCTGATTAAAATTTTCGAAAAACAAACCCAGCCACATTACTTGGAAAAAAATAATCTTTATTGTGCTGTTTTTTTGTAAAATTTCGCGCATGGGAAAGGCAACAAAATCGCCCCTCCCCACTTTGAATGGGATATTCCTATCTTAAAAAGTAATAATCGATTATCTCGGTAACCATGGGAGTTGGAGGGCAATAAAAATCTCCTGAACATGAGCGGACCATGCTGCCGCACTGTGCTGAATTTCACGCGATTCCACTGCACCGTTCTCGAGTGAATCTGCCGACACTCAATCAATCAAGCAATGAAGAACACTGCAATTTATAGTATAGATAACATACATACATATTTTTTTTCATTTAACGTCTGCTTTCCATGGAACTGGTAAGCTGGAGAGCTGCACCGGGTTCAAGTCTGATTTGGCATAGTTCCTATGGCTGGAGGCCCTTCCTAATGCCAAACACTCCAAGAGTGTAATGGGTAATTTTTACGTGCCACCGGCACAGGTGCCATTTACATGACACCAGCAACAGCCATGACTATGATTCATGGGTGCTGTTTACATGACACTGGCAACAACCACCACTCTGATTTCATTTGGCTTCATGAATCTTCTCAAGCACAGCATATCTCCAAAGGTCTTAGTCACTTGTCATTGTCTCCTTGAGGCCCAACATACTAAGATCATGCTTCACCACCTTGTCCCTCACCTCCGTGAGACCTAACATTCAAAGATCATGCTACCAGCAATGGCCATGACTATGATTTTATGGATGCCATTTACATGACACTGACAACAGCCATGACTACAATTTCACTTAGCTTAAAGAGTCTTCTCAAGCACAGTATATTGTCAAAGGTCTTCGTCACTTGTCATCACCTAGTCCCATTTCTTCCTGAATCTACCGCTTCCACAAGTTCTCTCCACAGTTAGAGATTGGCACATTTTATACAACAGTCCTCATCTATATACATCACCGCCAAATTCCACTCAGTGGCCACAAGGAGACAATGACAAGTGACTAAGACCTTTGGAGATACGCTGTGCTTGAGAAGATTCATGAAGCCAAATGAAATCATAGTGGTGGTTGTGCCAAAAATAAAAACCCTAAATTCCTTATATTCTCTTTCTATCAATGTAAAGACAGAATCTCTACAGAAGAAAGAATCAACAAGGAGAATCTTTTTATAGAGAAATTCCAAACATTTCTTAACATACAAACTCCTCGGTGACCATATTCCCTTCTCTCACCTACCCATTGAAATACATATAAATTTACTTCTTGTTTCTCTAAGAACAGACATAAACTTCCTGTTGACAAAGAGTATAAAACCCACAGAATTGTCTTTCCTTACACACACTTCCTGTTTAACACATAAACTCTCAACCTTTTTTAAACACACCATTCTTAATTCCATGCATCCTAATCTATCTAACAATTATCTACATGGATTACCATTGAACTTTAAAAACTCAAAGACAATATAATGTAGTGGTATATTTATTCTTTTTTTTTTTATATATTTTTTATATTTTTGTAAAAAACATTATTTTAATTTTCCCTCTTCTTGAAAATTTGCCGGTTAGAAATCCTTTTTAATCCTCTTTATGCACATCTATATCAAAATATGCTTTCAATTTAGCATTCTGCCTTGTTATTATTATCTTTTATTTTCCTATTATTTCTCCACATGCGGTTAACACAACCCCACCATTTACTGACTTATATATATATATATTTAAAACACACACACATACATACACCACACTACACTAAAACTGGTATTGGTCAAACTAAATCACCTCTGTCATCTTAGGAATGGAGAAGGACACATTGAATACTGCAGAGTGAAATATGGTATACTAAGAAAAAATTAGACAGAAAGTTCATACCAGGAGTACCTGTAATCTTAGCTTTTCTGAATCATGTCAGCTTGAGCCTAAACAAGAATAGCTATGGAAATTAAATTTTATTCTTTACTTTTATCCTTTCTTTTCTTTCTTTTTAATGAAATTATATCAATTTTTATCTTATGGCTCTAAACTTATCTGTATTTATAAACCTATTGTTGACTTTTGCAACTGATTCATTAAAACTTTTGGCACAATAATTGTGAACTTCAAGTGCTGGACTGTAATTAACCATTTGGTTATACTTTAAATCTGCAGTAATTGTGTTATAGCACTGAGTAAGTCACATAACTTTGTTCCAGTTTGCATGGCTGACAAATAGAGTCCACACTTTTAAATTTTTCATGATTAAGTGGACAAAAGTAGGAAAGAGGATTTTTGTGGTTATCATCAATGTCTACAATTTTGTTCCAATTATTTTCAAATTTGGTATATGGATTAAGTTTTGTATACTAATTATGTAAATGAAATTTATTTTTCCTCTAAATTCATAATTAAAAAGTTATTAGCCTTTAAAATTTGGGTATTTTAGCCAATCAGAAGTGAATATTTTATACATCATCATGAAGTCCTCTTAGCATATTAAGCAAAGAAGTACCACGTGTTGCATCGCTGATTGGGAAGAACTCTGTTTCTATTGTAACCAAAGATGCTGTGCATGCACACAAGGAGTGAAACCACCAAATTGAATGTAATCAACAAATAGAGAGTACTTGGGCATTTTTAAAGTGTGGGAAACAAACGCCAGTGTGGGAAACAAACGCCAGTGTGGGAAACAAACGCCAGTGTGGGAAACAAACGCCAGTGTGGGACACACCGTTCCATGGTTGATTCTTATCTTTGTGAATTTATGTGGAGAAGGAGATATGAGAAAGAGAAATTATCTTATAAAATCCTAGAGTGTATTGCAAACTTTCGTTCTTGATTTTTTTAACCAATAAATGTCTGTTTTAAGCAATGTTTTGACTGTTATTTCTAGCAACGTCTGTTGGTTTGCTCATAGCTTTTAAATCTTTAATTTGCTTGCGAATCTTTTAATGTTTTTCACTGTCTACTGTAGCTAGTTTAATGTTTTGACATGTTGGTGCCCCCACTCCTTCTTGCTACTGTGACAGATGATGGAAGAGGCAGCGAATGCACTGTTTTCTGATTGGCTGAAAATTCTGAAAATTACCAAACTTTGAACACCTGTAACATTTTTACAAAATGTTTCTGGAATAAATGAGTAACAAATTCAGATTCAGTATCAAAAATTACATATATTTGATACATAAATAATTTTTTTTTAAAGATTTCGACATGCAGTGACAATAACCACAAAGATCCAGGAAAGATATTACAGTTGAATGCTTTTCCTACTTTTAAACAATCAGTGAAGAATGGAATAATTGATGTAAAATAGTAAATATATATCATAAATATTTTATTCTCAATCATCCTTAATATTATTTCACTTTTTAATATTAAAATATCTAGATCAAAATACTTTCTGCATTAACATCTTTAATTTTCAAAGTTCAAATCCTACCCAGTCAACTTTGCTTGTCTTCCATCTAAGGTTGATAAAATAAGTGCCAGTCAAATGCCAGACTTCATTTCAATCCACTATTTGCCTCCCTAAAAATTTTGAGTTTTGTGTTGAATTCAGATACCCTCATTTATTTTCATACTATTTCTTCTAAATTTAATATTCATTTTCTATAAATTAGCTTTCTCTTTGAAGTATTTTACTATTTTGATTGTTCATTGATTGAGAATAACATTAATATATATATATTTTACACCAAAGACTCATGCCTTTATGACCTGAATTCATATCTTGCTGAGGTTCATTTTGCTTTTCATTCTTGTAATGTTTATGGTTTAAGTACCTATAATACATGGGCAACAATTTGACTGCCTTTGTCCCTTCCTAAAAGGATTACTGCACGTATTCATTTGTTTTTATGTCCATTTTTCCATGCTTACAGAGTTAGACAGATATGTTATTGAGATAAATGTTTTATCGTTTTACAGTTAGATGTCTTTCCTGTCATTAATGCATGCCAATATTGAAGTAAAGGATCTCTTATTCCATGCAGCTTCAAATGCATGAAGCAAGCAGATGACTTGTTAACAAAAGTGACACCAATGACACTACCTGCATGTCTCAACTTTTGTGGCAGCAGTCAGAATGTAAACAAGCATACAGACACACACATTGACACACATGTATACATACATACATTAACTGGTACTTCATTGGTTATGATGATGAGGGCTTCAGTTGATCCAATCAACAGAACAGCTTGCTTGTGTAATTAACATGCAAGTGGCTGAACATTCCACAGACATGTGTACCCTTAATGTAGTTCTCAGGGAGATTCAGTGTGACACAAAATGTGACAAGGCTGGCTCTTTGAAATACAGGTACTACTCATTTTTGCCAGCTGAGTGGACTGGAGCAACATGAAAATAAAGTGTCTTACTCAAGGACACAACATGCTACCAGGAATTGAACTCATGACCTTACAATACTAAGCTAAATGCCCTAACCACTGAGCCATGTGCCTTCACATATATAAATACATACATTTATGTGCACACATAGCACACACACATATATATGTGTGATGGACTTTTTTCAGTTTCCATCTTGTGAGTGGATTGAAATCCACTCACAAGGTTTTGGTCAGCCCAAGGCTAGATTAGTTCCACTGACTCCAAGACCATATGCTTGAAAAGTAAACTTCTTAACCACACAGCCAGGCCTGTACTTATACTATGCCTTATACAAATACCATATGTATATAGTACAGGAATCTTATTTAAACCTATCAAATTATAAACACATCTAGCTAAGCTCAGTGGATTTAAATTAAAAACAGATTTTTTTTTACCATCTTATGTTGAAAATTGTCTACATCAATTAAAATTACTTATATTCTGTCTTTTTGTTAAACATTCATGATAGACCTTGTTTTTAACAATAGTTGACTTGTTCTTAAGATAATCAAGAGAGTTTATAACTGTTTAATGAAGCAAAATGCAAAGTTACATCCAATCTGTCATCTAAACAATTATATAAAAATTCACAAGGAGAGAGAATGTTCTGGCAAAAGAATAAGAAAAGCTGAGTGTGTGAAAAAACACACTGACCCAGAAATCTTCACTACATCACTACATTTCTGTTTGCAAAACTACCTTTTTTTGCACAAATTTCTTGGTGGTAGATATATTAAGTCTTATCACTTCAAGTGGTTATGCATGCATTTCTATATATTTGGTATCTGAATATTGGAATCACAGGACATACATAGATAATTAGAAAGATTTATCTATTTTTACAAGTGTTGGCCAATCAAAATTGTGTTCAATGGAAGTCTAATCTCATCATATGACCTAAAAGGTTATTAGGCTAGAAAGTTAAGAAACGAAAATAGCAAACTGTCTTTTTTTAAAAATAAATAATTCCATCAATTATTCTAGCATGAAAATCAACATTTTCTGATTAATTATCTCTAAAACTGGTAAAAAGAGAAATAAAAGAAAGAAACTCTGTAATATCCTAAGTTTGGAAGATACAACGTTTAAAAAGACTCCCTCTCTCTCTCTCTCACACACACACACACACATACAGATACACACACACACACATGCACGCACACACACACACACGCACACACACACACACACACACACACACACATATATATATAGAGAGAGGTAGATAAGTAGGTAGACAGGCAGGTAGGTAAGTAGGTAGGTAGGTAGGTTGGTAGGTAGGTAGGTAAGTAAATAGATAGATAGACAGACAGACAGATATAGAGGCACGTACTGGTATATGTACACACTTATATATAATATATGTGTATACAGGGTGTCAAAGTCTTTTTACAATTTCAATAATTAATTACAAAAGCAAATAAAGAGATAAATCTGTGGAAGTTATTACAAAATGATGATTAGATATTGAAGTTTTTTGGTTTCCTCAATACATCTCTATATGGGCACCATTAGTTGCACGAAGCACATCAAGACGGTAATCAATTTCTTGCCATGTTTGCTGTAGCATAGCCTTATCAATGTGTCAATGGAATTCAAGGATCCTTTGCTTTAGGTCATTGATGTCTTGTATCTTTGTTTGATACACAATGTCTTTAACACAACCTCATAGAAAAATGTCCAGGGGAGTGATATCTGGGGAAAGAAGTGGCCAGGGAATTGGGGCATCATTTCCAATCCACCAGTCTGGAAATGTTTGATTTAGGAACCTATAAACCTGCAGTCCCCAATGTGGTGATACTCCATCCTGCTAGAAAATGATGGTTGGTTGAAAGTCATCCATTTGTGGTACCACATATTTAGTCAAAAGGTCATGGTTAACATTTACAGTAATTGATCTCTATGTGAAGAAAAATGGACCAATGATTCGATTGCACAACATTCCACATCAGACATTTACCTTTGGACTATCTTGGTGATGTTCCCTAGTCACATACAGGTGTTCTGATCCTCAGATTCTCACATTATGTATATTCAGTTTCCCTGAAACATGTATGGTTGCCTCATCACTAAAACAAACTTGGGTGAGGAACGCTGTATTCTCAGAATTTCGTTCCAGTATGTTAACTGCAAACTCTTTTCATTTTGGTTTATCACTTGGTTTGAGTGCCTGTAAGATTTGCACTTTGTAAGAGTACAATTGCAAGTTCTTGTGTAGGACTTTGGTAGCTGTAACTGTCTGACAGCAGTATGTATGGACTTTGTAGGAGAACTAGCAAAGGCCTGTCTTAAATGATTAATGTTTTCCTCAGATAATTTGATCATCCACTCCTCCCATTATTCCATAAATTTCTTGTGCCATGCATGAATTGATGGACATGATGGTAGATGTATTCCATATTTAATCCTGTAGTGTCACTGGGTCTGCATATCAGATTTTGTTTCTTATTTCTTTACTGCCCACAAGGGGCTACACACAGAGGTGACAAACAAGGACAGACAAACGGATTAAGTCGATTATATTGACCCCAATGCGTAGCTGGTACTTATTTAATCGACCCCGAAAGGATGAAAGGCAAAGTCGACCTCGGCAGAATTTGAACTCAGAACATAGTGACAGACAAAATATTGCTAAGCATTTGGTCCAGTGTGCTAACGATTCTGCCAGCTCACCACCTTTCTGATTTTGTTTCTATAAACCACAATACACATTGTGCTTTTTCTTGAGGAGTAGCCACGTTTTTAGGGTTTCATTTAATAGAACCTTTTCCATCAACAGGGTACCTGAAAAATACAAATGCAGTGTGGTTAAAAACTGTCATAAACACTGAGTACATAGAACAAATCTGATAAACATATCCCATCAATTGCCTTTGTAATAATTTTTTGAAATTGTAAAGAGACTTCATGGACAACCCCTACATTCATACATACATACATACATACATACATACAATAAGAATAGGTGAAACTATAAAAGCAACACTATCCACAATTACTCTTTTCCATGATAAAGAATGTTAGACAGAAATGCAAAATTACTTCTCCCTAATCTTAGCTCATTAATTACCCCCTTCCAACACTTCAAGATTACTGATAATGTATTTTTGTATCTTTACTATTTTGTGTTTTCCATTTCAATTTGCAATATTATACCCCACATCTCATCACTTAATTTCATTACATGCCCAATATTCCAGTTTTTGTGGCAGTTTTCTTTTTACCTCATGAAACAAAGTTTTTTTTTTATTTACTTTTTCTAATCCATAAAACTAGATTCAGTTTATCCTTATATTTCACATATCTTGCTCATCATTTTTCATCTCTTTTAATGCCATAACTTTTCTATATTTTCTGCTCATATTTCATTGTACAATTTCTGGCAGATAAAATGATATCATGATAAACTGGAAAGTTTTATTTTACAAATTTTAGCACATATTTTTTAAGCTGGGTGGTTGAGTGGCTGGCTTGCTGGCTGGATGGATGGCTTGCTAGTAACCATTGTACTAAATATTAGATTATGGAATAGAACTAATACCCATATTCCAATATATTCCTGTCATTTCAATTTACTGTGGAGTGACAGAAATAGTAGGCTGCCAAGTACTACTTAGTTTCATTCTTTCAGATTCTGAGTTCAAGCCCCACCACTATGAATTGGCTTGCATTCCTTTAGAGTCAATATTGTAAGAAGAGGAGAAGCATCCACAAGCAAATCCCTCAAAAGTCTGCAAGGAATATGGCTACTTGCAACTACTGCTTAGAAAATTACCTAAGCAAAAGTGACATAGTAAAATTAAGAACATGATCTTCCTGATACCTTATTCAATTAATGACGACATATTCTATGGGGTTTCATCGATTGTCAAGCGATATGCTATTTTGTGGTTGGATAAAGGTTCATTGTTGAGTCTGGTGTTGTGTATCTATGCTTTACTAAGAAACTATCTGAAGAGCTGAAACCAAGAATGTAAATGCTGATCAGTGGTTTCCCCTACAATGTGGATCACTGGGGGAAGTTCTCTTGTTAGTCAGTTCCTTCAGAGCCTTCCAGATGACAGCATTCTTGCTTTTGTTGAGGAGCAGATGTGCACATAATTATGTGGTTAAGAAGCTTACTTCACATAGGAACATATACACACACTCATCCTCATGTGCAAAATATTATGTATATATACATATATGTGTGTGCATATACATACATACACAGGATAAATAAAATAAAGTACCAGTGAAGTACTGGGGACAGTAGTATCATCTGAACTTCTACCCTCAAAATAGTTGGCCTTTTGCCAACATTTGAAACAATTATTATTATAAATGGGTAAATAAACAAAAATAAGTAGCACTCTACACATTTAGTAGAAATCAACCTGTTATCAAATATGTGTTTGTGTGTGTGTGTATAACTGTATAATGATATATCATAATAATATATATTTGTTTACAAATATTATATATCATCATCATCATCATCATCGTTTAAAGTCCTTTTTCCATGCTGGCATGGGTTGCATGGTTTGACTGAGGTCTGGAGAGCCAGCGGCTGCACCAGGCTCCAATCTGATCTAGCAATGTTTCTACAACTGGATGCCCTTCCTAATGATAACTACTAGAGTGTAGTGGGTGCTTTTTATGAACCACTGGCACAGGAGCCAGTGAGGCAGGTCTGGCATCGATCACTTTGAGAAAGTGCTTTTTATATGCCACCAGCATGGGAGCCAGTCAGGCGGATCTGGCATCAACCATGTTTGGATGGTTCTTTTTACATGCCAGCAGCATGGGAGCCAGTCAGGGGACACTGGTCACAGCTACAATATTGGTTTTACTTGACTCAACATGTCTTCTCAAGCATATCATATCACCTGATGCATCAGGAGTACTCTTAACTGGGCTGGACATGCATGGCTGCAACCTCACTTTAGTTGCTGGGTCTTCTCAATCATAGCCAAAGGTCTCAGTTTCCTGTCATTGCCTCTGTGAGGCCCAATGTTCGAAGGTCATGCTTCACCACCTCATCCCATGTCTTCCTGGGTCTACCTCTTCCACAAGCTCCTTCCACAGTTAGGGGGTGGCACAATCGTCTCTCTTGCACACCACATTTGATGCTTCTTACGCCCAACTTTTCTCTCATAAATGTATATATATGTACATACTGGAGTAAGAACACACACACACACACAAACACACACACACACACACACACACACACA
>NC_068984.1:104804521-104807724 GCF_001194135.2 Octopus bimaculoides | reverse complement strand
TAAAAAAGGAGCTAAAGGTTTATGTGTTAAGCAGGAAGTGTGTGTAAAGGGAGACATAACTCCAACTAAAGAGATTTGTCTCCCCTTACACACACTTCCTGTTTTGACACCACACTTTCTGCTTAACTCATAAAACTTTAGCTCCTTTTTTAAACCTAACACAACTCTCAATTTTCATGCATCCTTATTTTTCCAACTATTATCTACATAGATTACCATTGAACTTTAAAAGCTCAAAGACAATATAATGTATTGGTATATTTATTTTTTTATATATTATTTTTTTCATTTTTTACTTTTTTGTAAAAAACATTTTCATTCTCCCTCTTCTTGAAAATTTGCCATGTAATGAAAACCGGTTAGAAGTCTATATTAAAATATGCTTTCAGTTTAGCATTCTGTCTTATTTTTATTTTCCTATTATTTCTCCACGTACGGTTAACACAACCCCATTATTTACTGACTTATATATATATATGAAATAGAGAAAAACGATGTTTAATAGACTGAGATTTGTTTTGTTTGTTATATAGCTGCTTGTCTTACTTTCCTATTGTTCTTCATTAAACATTTTTCAAGTTCTATAACAGTTTCTTAGTTGCTGAAGGCCTTTCTTCAGTCAGAAGGCATAGATGTGACTTCCCAGTCACATGGTTTTGGGTTCACTACTATATCCCTGAGCCTACCAAAGCCTAGCGACTAGATTAGGCAGACAAAAACTGAAAGAAGCTCATTGTATGTGCTTGTGTGTGTCTGTATCTTCGTACTAACATTGCTTGATGGTTGTAAGCAACTCCATAGTCATGCAAGTACTGTCATTTGTTTTTAGTCTTCTATGAAAATATATCCAACCAAAGAGAAATGTCAACTTACTAGGAAACAGGAGAGAAATTGTGACAGGAAGGACATCTGGCTGAAGAAAATATCTCAATGAACTATCTAACCCCATGCAAGCATAAAAAATGGATATTGAAAATGATAAAAAGCCTTTACTTTCCTGAATTTATAAAAAATATAATTTTTCTATATCAAATTGTGGAAGTACGTATATTGTAAATGCAATCATAATTCTTATTTAATCTAACTCATGGAGCATCACATTGAGAACAACATAACTTATCACCAAAACACCTAGAATGCTGAGTCTATTGATATATTTCTTTGAGCTTAGTTCTGTTTTAAGTATTAGTCAAATACATGTATAATGTTCTGACCTAATCTTTTTTTCATTTGTGTCTGTTGTAGTCTGTCTAGTTCGTTGATTTCTAAATATTTGTACAGCTATATTCAGACTAACTCTATAATCTCTTTCTTTATCAAATATGACATGAATATTCTTACTTTTCCTTATTTCAAAGTTACTTTGTCATATTTTTACAATCTGAATCTCAATTTCTAAGATGGACACTTTCTTCATCAATTAAGCCCTTGTCAAATTTGTTAAGTAAATGAAGAGTAAATATATATATGATCATCATCATCATATTTTCCTAAATGGGTCAAAAAACAATAACTGAGATGATCATGATCTATCTATCTATCTATCTATCTATCTATCTATCTATCTATCTATCTATCTATCTATCTATATATATATATATATATATATATATATATATATATATATATATGTGGTTGTGTGTGTAAGTCATCTAAGAATCCATAAGTCAGGAAAAAATACACTCATATATCTGTCAGCAGAGTGGGTATATTAATTGAAGTTTACTATATTATATATATCCATTATGGTTGATCTTACCAATCTAGTTTCACACTAGAGGTTCAATGGTGAGTTAGGTAACAGTGGTACTATATCTATAACCTTTGCGGGGATGGGGGTGGCATGCACATCTGTGTTTGTGAATGTGTTTTCTTTCTTTTATATTTTAGTTAAATTTTTGGGACATTTACATATGCATGCAGTATGTATAGGGGTACAATATATGTGGAGGCCTATAATGGGGGTGGTGGAAAATGATCTAATGGGTGGATGTTCGCATGTTAGAGTGTGTGTGTCCCAAGAATTTAACCAAAACATAAAAAAAGAAAGTATACCAACACATATGTGTATCCTCCCCACTGAAAAAGCTATACATATAGTACCACTACATACATTCCATTTCTACAAGAGCACCATTTCTCATAAACACTTTTCCAGAAAACAAAAAATATACAGGAGTTGGACAAAATAATGGAAACACCTTAAAATTTCAAACAAATTTATTTTAATATGAGGTGGGACTGCCTTTGGCAGTAATTACAACTTGACTTCTACAAGGTATGGACTTGTACAAAGTTTGAATTGTTTCCAAAGGAATTTTGTCCATTCTTTAGCTAAAACACTCTCCAGTTATTGTAGTGATGATGATGGAGGATATTGACTCCTTACTTGTTTTTCTAAAATGCACCATAAATGTTCAATAATATTGAAGTCTGGGGACTGTGGTGGCCAGATAAGGTGTTCAACTTCACTAAAATGTTCCTCGTGCCATTCAGTAACAACTTTAGCCATGTGAATTGGTGCATTATCATCCTGAAAGATTGTGTTTCCCTTCAGAAATAGTTCCGCAACCATAGGATTAATTTGATCAGATAAAATGCTTAAATAGTCTTGACTATTAATTCTGCAATGAAGGGAAACCATTGGTCTGATGGATTTCCAAGATATAGTCCCCCAGATCATCACAGATCCTCCTTCCTGTTTAACAGTTGGAAAAAGGTAGTCTGGGTCAAATGCTTCTTTTGGCTGTCTCCACATATATACTTGGCCGGTGGTCAGAAATAAGGTAATGGATGATTCGTCACGGAAAATAACATTCTTCCATTGCTCTAGGAACCAATTCTGTAGGTTTTTACTCCACTCTAAATGCTTTGCAATGTTTGTTTTTGAAAGTAGTGGTTTTCTGATTGCAGCCCTCCTGTGAAATCTGGCTTTGTGCAGCTTCTGTGAACAGTTTTTGTGGAAACTGGGTTCTTGAGGTGGTCATTAAGCTCTGCAGTAATTTTGGGAGCTGTACTTTTGTGATCCTTTCTAACAATTCGTGTAAGAGTCCGACAGTCCCTATCTGAAAGTTTTGGTTTTCTTCCGGAGTTTTGTTTCGACAAGGAGGTTTTTCCCTCTTTCTCAAAGGCTGTCATTACTTTCGAGACAGTACTTCTTGATACACCAAACATTTTGGCTGTTTTCATTATGCTAGCAGCTG
>NC_068984.1:104788263-104803857 GCF_001194135.2 Octopus bimaculoides | reverse complement strand
GTTGCCAGTACCGCCTGACTGGCTCCTGTAGGATTTTCGAGCGAGATCGTTGCCAGTGCCCCTGGACTGGCTTGTGCGGGTGGCACATAAAAGACACCATTTCGAGCGTGGCCGTTTTCGTGCGGGTGACACGTAAAAGCACCCACTACACTCTCTGAGTGGTTGGCGTTAGGAAGGGCATCCAGCTGTAGAAACTCTGCCAAATCAGACTGGAGCCTGGTGTTGCCATCCGGTTTCACCAGTCCTCAGTCAAATCGTCCAACCCATGCTAGCATGGAAAGCGGACGTTAAACAATGATGATGATGATGATGACATTCTGGTCTGGTACTGCATATATGTGTGTATCTATGCATGTATATATGGATATACATATGCATAAATAGAAGCATACATAGCAGTGCCCATGACCCTTTTCAGAAGCTCTAAGTTGAATGCTGGGAAGGGAAGCTGTTCTTCAATGATCTAAGGCCTGATCAAAATATTTGTGACATATCATACTTTGCTAAAGGCACCTCAAAAGCTAAGTGATAGTATTAAGCTGAATGTCAGTTTAAAATCTACCACCCATGAATAAAATGGTCTTTCCAATGAACTGATCTCTTACAGTTTCCTTTTACCAAATTCCATCCACAATGATTGGAACAATCGGAGGCTATGGTAGAAGATACACAATGGACTGGAACCAAAAGCATCATAATCATGAAAAGAACTTCTTAACCATACAGCTATGATGCTGCTCATCTGGTGGATATTTTTCAATAAGTTATTTAGTAACTGATGAAAAAAGAAATTATTTTATTACAGATATATTTTAACATCTTATACTTTACCTCTTCATAATAGTGCTTTCCAAGCTTCAAAGAGAGTCTCTATTGTATCATTTCACACAAAATGTGAAAGCAACCAGCATTACAAGGATATCAAGCTGAAAAGAAGAGAATTCCAAATACTCAATCAATAAAAATATAACAATTCTTGCAAGTGAAGAGCTTTCTACACCTGGCCTAAAACCTTACATTGTTTTTCCACCTGTCCTTTCATTCATTATTTACCTTGTAAATGTCTCTGTGAGTATCTTTTTAAGATCGAAAAGCAAATGAAAAGAAAGAAAAAAAAGCAACACTTAAACTACTTTGAATTGTTGTCTTATATGTTAGCTTTCAATAATTTCCAAACTTATTGTTACAAGCATCAGTAAACAGCTGTTTTCTAGAGAATAATCTTTCTTTTCTAACCATTTTCTTCCCAACTTCTCAATCCTATTTCTTTCAAAGATTTTTTTACTAAAAGCATAAACTGTTGATTTTAGTATCAGCAAAGAATTGAGAAGAGAGTATCAGTGTACTGAACTATTTTGGTCTGGAATCTATATAAATGTACCTTCACAGTTCTACTTAACACCTTCATCTCAATCTCCATCAAAGTAGTCCCAACAGACACAATAAACAGTCGTGTTATTTTTTTTGCCAATTTTTTACCAAAGAAAAGTGAAGACTACTTCTCTGTCATTAATTTATTTTTATTTATATTTTATCTTATATTATATTTTTGTTTATATTTTTTCCAAATCTTGCGTCAGTCTTTAGTTGGGAATTCAGAAAAACTGACATTGACACTAGAATATGAAATTTTAGAGTTTGATTAAGAAAAAAGGAAGATGTAAGAAGGAATTCTGGTATATAAAATAGACTGGATGCTGAGAAGTTAGTTAAGGAACATATATCATCAACTCTACCTAGTAGCCAAAATAGAATGAGGTATAGAGGTATGAAATTGAGAAGGAAGTAATGATAAAATGATGAAGGATAAAAAATACTTCAAGCCATATAATATTAACTCCAATTTCAAAATAGGTTTCATATTTTCATTTTTTGTTCTTAATTAAAGGTCCAAAATAATTAATTTCATGCGAAAAATCCTACATAATTTATCATTTTGTTTTGTTTTTTTCAAGGTGTCTTTACATAAAAAGTAAATTTTTTGCATATTATCTGTCATATTTAGCATTTTTATCTACACCACATTTCGTATTTGAATGCTATGAATGCACGAATATAGAATTTCCATGGGTTGTCATTGAATTGCTTCATTATTACTCAGCATTTCAATAGCCTTACTCATAATGAAATGTGTGTATTTTAACACTGTTTGTACATTTTATATGTTGTTAAGTACAAAATAAAATAAAATACCAAATGATTAAGTTAATAGTTAATCAGTCTGTATCCCTCAATGGTTTAAAGCATAACCCCTCTAAACAAAATATAGGAAGTATGAAAAAATAAGATTTTTATGCATCTCTGAAACTTTCCTGTTTAAATTCATGTTTTATCTAAATGTAAAAATGAAGTAAAAAACATATTCTTCTTAAATGATACCTTCAACAGGAATTTATTTCTTTAACAATTGTTCATTGTTTACATTCATTTTATATGTTTCTCCATGCTAGTAGCATGGACAAGACAAATGCTTATCATTGGGATATTGCTTTACAGCTGGATGCTCACCCTGTTGCTAACCCTTACCTACTTTTTTAATTTCATTCATCTTTGAAAGCACAGAGTCGGCAGACATGTTGACAAGGAATGACAAAAGATATCCTTGTTTGTAGTTCTGCACTAAATGTAAATATTAACACAAGC
The DNA here is from genome assembly GCF_001194135.2 of Octopus bimaculoides. Taxonomy (NCBI): domain Eukaryota; kingdom Metazoa; phylum Mollusca; class Cephalopoda; order Octopoda; family Octopodidae; genus Octopus; species Octopus bimaculoides. Next base: position 104,801,214 of record NC_068984.1, on the reverse strand, counting down.
ACCCACACATGCTCTCTCTCTCTCTCTCTCTCTCTCTCTCTCTCTCTCTCTCTCACACACACACACACATTTCTACCTAATTTATTCATGAGGTATTGGTCAGCCTGGGGCTATAGTAGAAGGCAGCTGTCCAATCTGCTGTGCAGTAAGACTAAACCAAAACCATCCATTTGAGAAGCAGACTTCTTAACCACACAACCATGCTTGCATATGTTTATGTATATTATCCGTAGTAGAATTTAGTATCAGATTACAAATAAAACTGTGCTATAAGCTAAAACCATTCATAATAGCTTTTACAGTTTTATTAGGTAAAAGGAGCTGTATCCATGCCTTTTACAGTTTTTCCAAGTGTGACAAGATTGCTGCAGTGATATTTAGCTTGCATAACAGCCTCTCAACAAAGAGAATTACATAGGGGTAATGATCCAGGGAAAATGATTGGAGAAAAATATTTAGTGTGGGGCCTGGAATAAGAAATGTTATATGGATGATGAGAGGAAGAAAGATGAATATGTTGGAAGGCTAGTACTGGAGATAAGAAGGTTAGTCTTTGGGATATATCGATAAAGGATATTCTATAAATCATTACATAAAATGAATATGCAGTGGTAAGCTCTGAGAAAATCAAATTTGTGACATGGTTTTAATTCCCATTCTTAACAAATTCTCGTCTCTTTAAATGCGGACATGAAGACATTAATGTTTAACTTGCATTCCTCACCTTCTACCAGATTTGTTGTCTTATGCCAGCATGAGGAATCTTTTACTGAATTTAACTTTTATTTCCGATTTTTCTCATCCTTTATTCACATTTTTAAATGGTAAAGGAACAGTGCTTACATTTTATTTCTGAGTTGGTGCTAACGAAAGAAGGTGCTATATTTAGTAACTTCCCTTGATAGTTCTATCTATTTATATTGAACTACTGTTTGCTAACTAAAGAGTTTTTCCTTACTGTTCATCACAAAATAAATAAATAAAATTATTTTAACAATAATTATACTCAATGATTTTAATTATATTTCTAGGTTATTGTGGATTACATTTGGCTGCACATAATGGATTTCCTATTGTTGCATCTCAGTTACTTAAGGTAAATAAACCATAAGTCCTTATACTTCTCTTCAGAAAATATTTTCCATGTTTCTGAAATAACTTTTTAGAAATTTTATCATAGTCATTCGGCTTTATTAAACCTATGTATCAATGTTGACCTTTTTTGATCCTCAAATTGATTTGTTGTTGAATAATAATTATTTATTTCAGTAAATTTTATACGTCTTTCATTGTTATTGACATTCGAAAAGTCTATTTTCATAATTGCTTTTCAAAAGTCATTGTTATTTGTTCATAAAAGTTTTAAATGTCTGCCTACCATTATATATTTTAATTCTATATTGACAAATTAATACCTTTAACTTATTCTGCAATTAATAAGTCTTCACTCATTTTCATGATTAATAACTATAATTTGATCAAGAATTAGAATAAATTGTTGAAGTGTATAATTGTTCTATATATCTTGAATACATTATATGTCTATATGTTGTACAATAACTATGTGGTTTAAGTACTGCTCTTTTGATCTTAATCTTATATGTTCAAACCTTGTAATAGTCATAATGTTATTTAACCCCTGGTCAGTACTAATCAATCAGACCTACAGTCAGTCATTCCAGCCATGACCACCCGATATTTTCATTATATCTCGGACAGTGACATTTAATGTGTTCTTCATTTTCTATGATAGTTTAGTGCAATTCAAGGAAAATTTTGCTGCAATTTTTAACAGTGTGAGTGACTGCATAGAGGCTCTCTCAATATCTTGTTATTGATGTTATTGTTGCTGTTGAGTTACACCAATCACATCTACTCAAAGGAATTTATGGCATGGAGATCAGCAATGCTTAACAGTAACAGATTAAAGCCATAGAGGGAAATCAGCAACATTTAAGAATAACAGATTAGTCTTACATTTTAAATATACTAGACTTAAATTTTCTTCAAAGCCATACTTCTCCATTTAATGCACCATACTGTACAGTCCACCATGCAGTTGTTTGCCATGCTGATTGCAGTACAGCATATTGCATCACAGAAAGAAAAAAAGGTGCCAAATCCTTGAGGAAGATAACAGTCTTCTATTGGCACAAAATTGTAACCCTGGGACTCAGTGAGAATGGTCATTGTTAGTTCTTAGCAAAGAATTTTAGCTTAGTGTGGCAACTGATGTTCCCTATATATGTGTCTTGTGTTTGTCAAGATCAAGTGCTATTTAGAATAATATGACAACATATTGGAGAATTTTTATATTGTTACAACTATTTAGTTTTAAGAGACTAATACTTTTTTACTCTTTTACTTGTTGCAGTCATTTGACTGTGGCCATACTGGAGCACCACCTTTAGTCGAGCAAATCGACCCCAGGACTTATTCTTTGTAAGCCTAGTACTTATTCTATCGGTCTGTTTTACCGAACCGCTAGGTTACAGGGACGTAAACACACCACCATCGGTTGTGAAGTGATGTTGGGGGGACAAACACAGACACACAAACATATACACACACACACAAATATATATATATATATATATATATATGTATATATATATATATATACACACACACACACACACATATATACGACGGGCTTCTTTCAGTTTCTGTCTACCAAATCCACTCACAAGGCTTTGGTCGGCCCAAGTCTATTGTAGAAGACACTTGCCCAATGTGCCATGCAGTGGGACTGAACTCGGAACCATGTAGTTCGTAAGCAAGCTACTTACCACTTTCACTTAACAAATGGAACCAAGCTGAAAAAATATATTGGGTTATAATGCAGATCAACATAACATAGTGAGAGCCAAAAAAAAAAAAACCCATTAAATAATACAAATTAAATCTGTAATGAAAAGACAAGTCATTAGAGATAATGACAATTTTTTCAGGAAAGGCAAGAGAGAGAACTTTGAAATATAAATTGATTAAAAATTGATGGAGACAAATAGTAATGTAGTTCGATTTTTAATATGTGGGGGAAATAACTCTGAGCGTGACATGTTTTAGTCTTGTTAGCCCTCCACATGGAAGTATAATTCAACATAGATTTTATAAGATATATAGACCAACATTCAAGGGATATTGTTCTAAAAAGTTGTATCTAGAAAGCAGCTTCAAGGGCCATGTTTGCCAGAATTGATTGCAACTATGAACTGTGAAACCAGTGTATTGAAAATGATATTTCAAGTTTAGTATTTTTCATTCATAGGCACAGGAGTGGCTGTGTGGTAAGTAGCTTACTTACCAACCACATGGTTCCAGGTTTAGTCCCACTGCATGGCACCTTGGGCAGGTGTCTTCTACTATAGCTTCAGGCCGACCAAAGCCTTGTGAGTGGATTTGGTAGACAGAAACTGAAAGAAGCCCGTCGTGTATATGTATATATATATGTGTGTGTGTCTGTGTTTGTCCCCCCAACATCACTTCACAACCGATGCTGGTGTGTTTACATCCCTGTAAGTTAGCAGTTCGGCAAAAGCGTTCGATAGAATAAGTACTAGGCTTACAAAGAATAAGTCCTGGGGTCGATTTGCTCGACTAAAGGTAGTGCTCCAGCATGGCTGCAGTCAAATGACTGAAACAAGTAAAAGAGTATAGTTTTATCAATGTTCCAGACTGATATGTATTTAGTTGTATGCCTACTATAATACAGTGTGCCTTTAATAATTTTGTCAGATACCTTGCTTATATCCTATGGTTGTAATTTCCTTGTATAAATTAATTGTTGTTCTAATGAGTGGTTATAGTATGTTTTGCTAAGTATTTGTGCTAATTATAATTTATATACATTAATTAAAAATCATTTAAGTGTTTTATTGAATGCAAAAAGTTGTTGGATTCATTGAGTAGTTCTGGCATGTGGTAGTACATGATGCTTTTGTTGTGGTGCTGGTAAATATATGTTGACTAGCTTCATATTCAGCATTAAGTTATATTTGCCGTGAAAATGTTGTAATATAGGAAAATAAACATAATTGAGTATATAGAGTTTTTCACATTATATACTCAAATAGCCTTAATTTAGAAAAATAAGTGAATTTAAATATATAATGCCTTTGATACTATATAGTCAAATAGCTAAGGTTTTATGAACTTATGAATTGTAAAAAAACATTTCTCCCCACCCCCACCTGTTGCTCCCTTCAGTCCTAATATTTTTCACTGTTCTTTCAATTCCATACTAAACAGTTTCCTTACCACTGTATTTCGATGGAACTCCCCACTCACTGTATTTTTTTGATAACTGTTATCTGCTACATTTAAACAATGTTAGTATTTCAAGGTCATTCTGAGATCATAGTAGAATCATTCCCATGGTCGTGAAGTGTGTAAAAGAGTTGCAGGTAATGCGTTTCCTTCACAGATTGAGTAAAATACAATCTAGTCCACTGTTTTGCTATTTTATACTTTGCTTATTATCTTTTATCTTTTACTTGTTTCAGTCATTAGACTGAGGCCATGCTGGGGCACCACCCTGTTAATGATAATAACGTTACATCATTATCATCATCGTCATCATCAACATTGCCATCATTATCATCTACATCATTTATGTCCATATTCTATGTTGGAATATAGTAGATGATTCAACAAGAGATGACAAGCCAAAGGATTATGTTGGGCTCCCATGTCTGCTTCTATTGCTGGATGCTCTTCCTAATGCCAGCCACTTTACAGAGTGCACTGGGTGCTTTTGTCGTGGGACTGACACTACTAAGGTCATCAAGTAACTCCTAAAACAAGACCCCTTGACAGAGTGGAGCTGCCATATTGAGAAATGTGGCTTTAAGTCAGGTGTTGAGAGGTTAAAATATGTTAGATTGAGAAACAGACAACTTGCTATAGAGGATATATATGGCTACCTAAGAAGGAAAGCAAGACAGGATAGTAGAGATGAGGTATCAGAGCATACCCTCAAAGTACTAGAAGGTGGATAAAGAAAGAATAGAGACAGAAAATTGAGTATGGTTGGGTGGAGAGGTTAGTGAGAGTGTGAAATATGGTTAAAGATAAGGATAGAGGTGAATGCAATGAATGGTGAATATGGGTTGAGGCGTAGTCAACAGTGAACATCTCATAAAAAAAAGATTATGGTATTTATAACTTTACAAAAATGGTTGAAGTGCCTCAAAATATTGCAGTTTTTAAAAAACAAGATTATTTGTGTAAAGTGGTATTACACATGCATTGTGTAATTTTTGCAGTTATTCTCTTTTCAATAAATGGTAATTACAATTCTAATCAATGAATTCCTGAAATTATACTGTGTAAAAGCTTAGATTCATTTCATAGTGGTGTGTTACTTGGCATCTTGCAGAACCACAATATTTTCTTTTTCTTTAATTCAGTTGTGTTATTTTGAATAACTTTTTAAAAAAATATTAGATATTTTGAACTAAATTTTTTGAAATATTTTCATATTTTTATTTTTGATATTTTTATATTTTAATTATTTTAATATTTTTACTCTGTTATTAATTCAGCCTTAGAATCCATTTTAGATTAGAAATTTTTGCAATTTAGATGTAGAAGTCTCGTAAAGATTTTTATTTCTGAATAAACAAAATTATACTGTAATATAGAATTCTATAAGAAACATCTCTTTCTTCTTTCACATTTTTTTTCTGTGAAAAGTCAGTTTTACAGATTTTTCAGAATATGTTCTGAGAATGTTAATAAAAAAAATCTGTTTATTTTATATTGTCTAACATGAAGCAATAATTACTTAACTCTGAAGATACTGCTAAGCTTTCATGCTTTTTTCTTTAATTTACTACTGGCTGTTGCAAGAAAACTGAAAACAGACAGCTGTCTTTGTTATCATCTGACACCAGAGCTGGTTTATTGGTATTCTTACAGACAAAAAAAAATTAATATTTCATTTGTAAATTTCAATATACTTAATACTTTAATTTCATTGATTAACACTTTTCAAACTTTACTTCCTCCATCTCCAATGGCATCTTTTATTATTAGCCAGTTGCTTTTAAAAAATTTGCCTTTCCCAGAGTCTTCTTCAATATTCTGTCTTTTATTTTATCAGCATTGGACACTGTGTCAAGTAGTCTGAACTCTACATCACTCATTGCTTTGAGAATTTCCATATCAAAAGACATTACAAAATTCATTGTAAATATTTATGTAAAGAAGGTGTTAATGTTGTAATTATAATTTTAAAAGTCTCTGATTAAAATAAAATATTTTTTTTTAAATTTTCATTAGTTTTCAATACTTTCAAATTCTTTTTTATGTGGGTGATAGGGTTATGGTATTATAATTGTAAAATGTTATTTCTATTTTATTGAGGAATGTTAGAAAAATAATGCTCAATAAAGTAAAAATAAGATATCAAATTCATGTGTTTTTCTATTGAAACATAGACATGTGATTAGATTTCAAAGTAGCCTCTAATGGCACTAAAGTATACATATTGTGATCTCAATATATACCTTTCCTTGTTTGCCTCTTACTTCTTTCAGTCATTTCCCTGCAGCCATACTGGGGCAACACCTTGAAGGGTTTAGTCAAACAAATTGACCTACTGACTTATTTTTTAAGTCAGGCACTTATATTGGCCTCTTTTACCAAGCAGCTAAATTACTGGGATGTAAACAAACTAACACACCAGTTGACAAGCTGTGAGAGAGACAAACACAAGCACAAAGACATACATACTTACACATTTGCACATACATACATAAAAACAAAGACAAGATGGCAAAATGATCTCACTAGCTACCTGATGCCTAAATGGCCACACTGGCCTGAGACAGACAGCAGTGGAAGGAGTCCGGTGGGGGGAAGGTTCCTCCTTCAGGAATGATGAAACCCTGGATATTAGATATTAGATTGTACCCCATAATACATATATATGTACATATGCACACACATATACACACACTAATAGAACAAATGTTTTATCTCAAGTAATATTTGCTGTTGTACCTTTATTAATGACATAAATGACTTCAAATATATATAATCTAATTAGTTAAATAAATAGTGTGACATATGATTATTTGAACTTGGCTATTGTTTGTGGCCATATATAAATTAATGAAATATTCATTACATTCATTTTGCTGGTTCTTTATTTTATGGTTTGTTCTTGATAAGGTCTAATTAAGATCACTATAAAATGTTGATTTCAGTTAGAATTTACATATAAGGTATTTTGACAGTTTGTTTTTCTTTGTTCTAATTATCAATGAGTGTCACTGTTTACTTTGAGATACCTATTTCTTGGATGACATCTTGTAAATAACTAGTTATCTAAAATTGGTTCTTTTATTCATCAAACCTGCCCTAAACATAACTGAACTAGAAAAATGTAAAATGGTAAAGAATATACAAATTTTTTTCTTGTTTGAATTATCACTGCTTGCTAAAGTCATGCACATTAAATGATGTAGATAATCATGAAATATCTTTGCTATACAGACTTTACAGTAATTCCCTCAAAATGATACCAATCTACAATAAAAAGAATTACTTGCTTATGTCAAAATTTAAACATGCAAATAGCTATTTCCTTTTATTAGTTTTAATGAATATTTTTCACTTTTGTATTTTGTATAATACTGCAGTCATCAGAAAAATAAAACATTATGCCAAAATACCAGAATGGTTTTCAGACATTATCAACTCTGACATCCCTGAGGCAGAATTCTAAAAATTTCCTTTGGAGAGGTCAAGAATGTTAACATCTGTTTTAGGAGATAAATATTTGCAGATATTTTTGTACCGGATATTATCTAAACTTCACAATTTATCCTAATATAGGAAGGTGTTATGTAAGTTTCTACATATGTTTCAACATGTGGATTTGTAAATCATCAGTAAAATTCTTAGCAGTTTGGGTGAAAAAAAAGATGACTTTATATAAATTTTGCTTTCTCTTTTCTTGTACTTCAGGAAATTATTTCATTTTGCTCATGTCAGTTTTAGAAAATTGTTTTATTGTTTTTCATACCAAACAGCCAGCCATATTGCTTTTACAAATCAATGCTATTTGTATGCATCAATTTTGCAATACTATTATTTTCACATCAGTTGAGCAATCTTCAGTGGATGCTACTATGTATATTATTAAGAGGAAATATCTTGTCACTATCACTTTTTTAAATTATTTTCCCTTGCCTATTTTTTTATCTCCATTCTTGCTTAGTGTACTAAGTCTACAAGTCAGTTTCATCATTATCATCATCATCATCAGCAGCAGCAGCATCATAATGTCCACTTTTCCATGCTTGTATCGATCAGATGGAGTTTATTGAGGTAGATTTTCTACGATCAGATGCCCTTCCTGTCGTTAACCCCCACCCATTTCCAAGCCAGATAATATGATAGTGATAATCATTTACAACTATCACATGATATTAAGATAGGGAGACACAAACATACATACTTACACACACTCAGACATGCATATATACACATACATATATACTCATATATACATACACACTCATAAATATATATAGATACATACATATATATATGTACTTATATATATATATATATATATATATATATATATATATATATAATGGTAAAATTGTACAAAATGTATAAATAGATAATATACATACATACATACATACATACATATATACATACATACATACATATATGTATATATATATATTCATTGAAAATTAAAGGAAGGGTTTATAGAGGTTACATGAGAGCTGCAATGCTGCATGGGTGTGAGACATGGTGTCTGAGGGAGAGATGGCAATTTTGAGAAGGATTGAGAGAGCAATGGTGAGAGAAAAGTGTGGAGTGAAGCTTGATGAAGATGCTGGGGTTAGAGGAATTGATGGAATGGCTGGCAAGAATGAATGGGAGTGTGGTGGTATGCGCATCTATTGAGGAGGGATGAGGAGCATGTTCTGAGAGGGGTGCTTGAGTTTGAGGTAAATGGACCAAGAAAGTGAAGTAGACTGAGAAAAATATGGAGGGAACAGGTGGAAGAGAAGATTGAGAGGGTTGGCTTGAGAAGTGAGGACGCCTAAAACAGGCCAAGATGGCAAGATTGTGTGGGGGGGAGATTGCTATTGCAGTGAGGTAAATCCAGCCACCACTGTTAACAAGGACAAAACCTGATTTAAAACACTAGATGATGATGATATATATATATATATATATAGCTGGTGCTTTACTCATTATCTATTTATACATTTGTATATATTTGTATATATATATATATATATATAAGATAATTGTTTTATTTTACTTTATACATCTCATTCGTATTATTCAAGAAAAAGAGTCGCAATACAACATTGGTGTACTTCCCCTTTGTGTGTGTGTGTCTGTGTGTTGATATTAAATATTAAGAGATATTTCAGCCAGCATCTTAGATGTATGTGTTACATGTGTGTGTGTGTGTGTGTGTGTGTGTGTGTATTTCACTATCTATCCATCCATCTATCATCTATCAATCAAGCAATCTATGTATATAGATATATGCATGTTTACATGTGTGTAAAGAGAGTGAGAGATGGGGGAGGAGACACACAGAAAGTTTATTTAGGTGATGACTAGTTCACAAAATGAAAAAAAAAATGTTTTAAAAGGTGGGATAGAATCTTAAAATAGTTCCAAGAAAACTTCTAAAAATCTTTAAATAAGAATTTGACTCTTTGACAAATTAACATTTTTTTAAAGAGAATAATAAACAAGCAAAGTCATTCAACCATTTAACACAACTGCCAGTTATAGTGAAACAAACAGCTTATCATTTATGTAACTATCTCTATCTCTTGATTTCCATGACCAATACACAAGACAGATGGCCTCTTTGCAAGCACTGACAAAATAATAAATTTCAATTAAACTTAATGTAAAAGAGATAAACATTGGAAGCTGTCTTAATGGTTGATTACCAATCTAAATTGAAGACATTACAAGCTATATGGTAGATTATTCTGATGAAATAATTAATATCTCCCATTAACCATGTCTTCTTCATTTTCCAGAGGATAGCCCTATATTTGCTTAAAATAGCTTAAAAATAAATAATTCAGTTGATCTCTGCTGATCCCTATCTAGACTTATGATGTAAACTAGAAACCATGAGGAAAAGGAGTCAGTATTGGTAAATACACCCTACTTCACTAACTGAGTATAGTTGGAAATTAAAATAGATCTTTGGAGATCATACATACAACGTTTAGATGCAGTTAAAAAGACGTGGAAAGAATAAACAGACAATAAATTCATTGTCAAAACAATGAGAACCATTGAATAAAACAACTCAGTCTTCATTGGTACATTTGTATTAATAATAGTAAGTAATATGGCATGTTAATATTCTATGTTCACATCAGTTCAGCTTTTTCATTTCTCTGAAGAACAGAGTTCAGTATCTAGTATTAACAAACAATTCATGTTTGTTATATTGAAAAGGCGAATCCAAACATTCAATTAATTTTTCATTTACTATAGAAACAATTTCACCCCCTTTTTTAGATCTATGAGATAGTAGTTAGAATGCTAAAAGTGTTACAGGACACCATTATCATGTTTTTAAATCATTTAGTGTATGTGTGTAAAGGAATTAGCATTTAAATTCTTTTAAAATAGAGACGGGCATATGTATATCATTTGCCATAATGAAATCCACACTAGTATGATGCAAGAAAAACACTGCATTAAAAACACTATTGTGGTGCATAAAAATCCCCAAAGCACAGATGTAGTGCATAAGATCACTGAGGCATTGCTGTGGTACATAAAAATGCCTGAAGCCACTGTTGTAGTACATAAAGGTACTGAGGCATTGGTATGGTGCATAAAAATCCCTGAATCATTGATACAGTGCATAAAAGCTCAGACATACTGGTGTGGGGTATAAAAAATACTAACATCTTCGAAATATTCTGATCGCTTGAAACTCACCTCAAAAATTCACAACACATTTGTGGATGCTGTACACAAGCGTACACCAACACAGTGGTTAGAAATATCTATGCTGTAGTCTATGCTATAACCTTGCTGTAACATTTTTATTGGGTCTATGTAATGGCAAATATGTTTGCATTCTACATCACTTATGAATAAATATCTAATTAGCCATGTGCTTAACAGGGCATGACAGAAATATTAATGATACCTTACAAATGGGATTTATGTTAATGAACATTTTGTATCAAAATAACAAGCAAGCAATCATATCAATGAGTTTTCATTAATGGACAACCATTAGCCTATTGCTAAACACTCTTTTTACTATTAGAGGTTTTTGCTATTTCTTATCATATTTTCTTTGTTCTTTTTAATCTTATTTCATGCTAGAGTACACTGAAAGTCACAGTTGGTTGAATCAGAAAGATATTGGCCAGAGAATTGATAATTTGTATTGCATCAGTGCTATTATATTGCATCCATGGTCAAGACGCTTAACTTCCAACTTGTCCAGTCTAGCTAATTGTAAATTAGTACTCTGCTCTAAGCATGATCATATTAATTAATTGACATAATTCCTTCTCCCCTTGTTTGCTAGTCTAAGGCTTTTTGCCTTCATAACAAATCAATAATTATTGATATCCTGGCAAGTTATTACAATAGAGAAAACATGCAGAGCTGAGAAGTGGTTCAGTGTTGTTTGCAAAAGATTAGATATTCCTTTCAATATAGACAGTTTGAAGAAATATTTCTAACAAAAGGAGCCATGTTGATCTAATGAGACTAGAATAGATACTGTGAGAGCTTCAAAAATCATTGATAGTGTGTGTGTGTGTGTTTGTGAAGGGGTAGTAGTGGTTGGTGTGGAATGTTGGTTGGAGTAGTTGTTTTTGGCGATGGGATAGTAAAGGTTGCTGATGGGGTGGGGTGGGAGATAGTGGTGGCTGTGATGTTGATGACAACAAAAATAATGTGAAAACTGAGTATTACAAAGCATTTGTTAATTAAGTCAACAATATTTTGGAATGCTATTAACACTGGGACATAATATGATGCACCTAAGACATAATATGATGCATCTAATATGAAACATTTAAGACATACATGATTATCAAAGTTGGCTGGTTTTTGTCTGGTACTGTGTGAGCAACATGATACAAACTATACAACAATAACAGCTATAACAACTAGGATGTATATATTTTGAAATCCTATATGTGTATGTGTGTAATACATTTACTTTTATGTTTATCTGTTTCTCCGTCTTTTCTGTAGCCAACCTTAACCTGTTTCCAAGTAAGGTAATATTTCCTCATACATGTTATTCATAGAAAACTGGAATTGAACAACATTGTCTGTATAATGGTAATGTTCATTTACTATCATCACATGATGTCAAGACACACACACACACACACATGCATAAACAGATATATATATATATATATATAGTGTAGTATATTGCCACTTAAGTGTGGCTGACCCCTAGGGGTGGATGTTACTGTTGCTTTTAGCCCCAGGAGGACATCTCCTCCAGCTGGCTTATCGACACACTACTGTGTCCTGTTTGCCAAGGGAAGTTATCCCTCTCACCATGATCTGTAGCACGAACGGATCCGGATTTCAGGGTTATTTCCCTTCGTCGGCGTTCGATAGCACCGGCTTCTTTCAGTTTCTGTCTACTAAACCTAATGAGACTTTGGTCATCCTAGGAATACAGTAGAAGGCAATTATCCAAGATGTTGTACAGTTGAAATGAACCCAAGACCACATGGTTGAGGAGCAAACTTCTTAACCACATAGCCATGCTTCTGCCAATATACATATATGCACACATGTGCATATATATGTGTATTTGTAGTGAGCTTATACACAATTTAAGCCTACCAACTCACAAGATACTGCTTGATTCAATGCTAAGGATTATATATATATATATATATATATATATATATATATATATATATATATATATAT
>NC_068984.1:104771837-104785960 GCF_001194135.2 Octopus bimaculoides | reverse complement strand
ATATATATATATATATATATATATATATATATATATAGATATATATATATATAATGTGTGTGTGTGTGTGTGATTGTTGCATTTACTAGTTTCAGCTGGAGGTTGAGGCTATGCTGGGGCACCACCTTTAGTGTGACTGTTTTTTGTTTCACATTAACCTCCAAACTTTTCAAAATTGTTTCCGGTGAAGTTGGACACAGCTGCTCTTTGTGTTTCCTGCTGTGAAGTGGGTTCATCTGGTATCTTGGATAAAAATTTGTTCAAATGTTTTCTGAAAAATGTCTACAACTACACCTCACAATTCTCAGAAGTTTTTTAGCAAAGTGCTGAAAAGTTGTCAGCCCTTGAAACCTAAACTTTTACAGTACTGGTTTCATACTCAAAATGGAGAGGATAGAATCTTTGCTACAATGGTGTGGCACCCAGTTCAGTAGCTGGTATAGTTTTCAATCCCAAAGTTGGGAGCTAGACCTTCCATGATCTTCCATCATCATCATCATCATCATCATCATTTAACGTCTGTTGTCCATGCTGGCATGGGTTGGACAGTTTGACTGGGGCTGGTAAGCTGGAAGGCTGCATCAGACTCCAGTCTGAATTGGTATGGCTTCTATGGCTGGGCAGCCTTCCTAATGCCAACCACTCCAAGAGTGTAGTAGGTGCTCTTACATGACAATGGTATGGGTACCATTTGCATGACTTTGGTATCTGCCACGACTGCAATTTTGCTTGGTTTGATGGATCTTCTTCTCAAGCACATCATAATGCTAAAGGTCTCAGTCATTGCCTCCATGAGGTCCAACACTTGAAAAGAGTTTAGTCACGTTGCCTCCATAAGGCCCATGCTCGAAAGGAGTTCAGCCATTTTGCCTCTGTGAGGCCCAACACTCAATAGGTGCTTTTACGTACCACCAGCATGGATGTCTTGGTCATTTCTTCCATGAAGCCTGCAATGCATGAAAGGTGCTTTCTACATGCTACTGGCACAAGTGCCAGTTACATGACACTGGCATCAGCCATGACTATGATTTCACTTGGCTTGATGGGTCTTCTCAAGCACAGCATATCACCAAAGGTCTCAGTCACAAGTCATTGTCTTTGTGAGGCCCAAAGTTCAAAGATCATGCTTCACCACCTCATCCCATGTCTTCCTGGGTCTACCTCTACCACAGGCTCCCTCTACAGTTAGAGATCGGCACTTCTTTACACAGCTGTCCTCGTCCCTATGTATCATATGACCATACCAGTGTAGTCGTCTCTCTTGGAAACCACATCTGATGCCTCTTATGCCAAACTTTTCTCTCAAGATGCTTACACTCAGTCAAACATGTACACTGACATTGCACATCCAGTGAAGCATGCTGGCTTCATTTCTTTCAAGCCTGCACATGTCCTCAGGTGTCACAGCCCATGTTTCACTGCCATGAAGCAGAGCTGTATGCACACAGGCATCATACAATCTGCCTTTCCCTCTGAGAGAGAGGCCCTTTGTTGCCAGCAGAGGTAGGATCTCTCTGAACTTTGCCCAGCCTAATCTTATTCGCACAGCTATGCTCATGAGCATCCACCTCCACCACTAATTTGGTTACCTAGATAACAGAAGCTATCTAGTACCTCTAGCTTACCCCACTGGCAGTGGATAGAGTCCATTTTCTGTACATTTTTGGTGTTTATTGTACCTGTGCATCTTCCACACACAAAAGCTATTTTCCCTGTTAATCTTCCTCTGATATTGCTGCACCTGTTATGTGCCCAAACCTTATACCAGGTACATATTATGGAGTTTCTACCTACGCCTTTTCTACAGATCAAGCAGGGCCACCTACCTGAAGGGGTTTGTGATTTGTCTACCTTCTTACTTACTAAGACTTTGGTTTTTGCTAGGTTAACTCCAAGACCCTTCAATTCTAGACCTTGTTTCCATACTTGAAACTTGTTCTCTAGTTCTGGTAGTGATTCAGCTATAAGAACAAGGTCATCAGCATAGAGGAGCTCTCAGGGGCAGCCTATCTTAAATTTTTCTATTATTGCCTGGAGGACTATGATGAACAGGAGGGAGCTGAGGACCAATCCTTGGTGAACCCCTACTTGCACTCTGAATTCTTAGCTGCGATGCTTTTGTATCATTAGCATAGCTTGTAAGAGTGGCTGACTGTATGACTGAGGAAATGTCTCTAAGAGAGCCACCACATACTGTAGAGGTCCTAGTATAGCTCCCCAAGGAATACTGCTGTGAATTAATGTCTCCTCTGAGAGAGCACCATTAGCTGCAACTGTTCATCTTCTGTTCCCATAGTTTTCCAGTGATACCAAGATCATGAAGTTTGTGACATATCATTCAATGATCAACTTTGTTGATGTCCTTGGTGGAGTTGAAATATAACATCTGCATTTAAATGGTTGAGCTTCAATACCCAGTAAAAATGCTGTAGTAGTTGTTTAAGCAGCTCTTTCCTTGATGGAAGCTATAATATGTGTTTGTAAGCAAGTTATTTTCTTCAAGGAGTGTGATCACCCTCCTTCTGACAATGCATTCCATGACTTTGTTAATATGTGAGGTCAAAGAGATGAGCCTAAATTTTTAGGATCTTCTGCTACCTTTTATGGACAGGGCATATTAACATTTTGTGAAGTTTGCCACCTGCAAAGAAATTCTGAAAAAGTATTTGTAGTGGTATTGTAAAAGCTTTCTTGCATGTCTTTAAAAGAACAGTTGGAAATCTCTCTGAGGCAATTGCTGAGTTTAAGTTCATCTTGTCAACAGCTGATATATATATATATAAATAATAGTTTATATATATATATATATATATATTCACATACACACAATAAATCTTTAACTTAACAGTACTAATGAAGGTATGACTGTTATCATTAGACGTTCATTAAGGTTCCCCAGAAGTAACTTTTATTGTTTTTAATGTTAAATAATGCTTTAATGTAATATATATCATATATTAGTGCACAATATAGTCAATGCAACCTGTCTGTAGCATAGCAGCTGTCAAAAAGACAGAGCAGAGAGAAGGGGGAGACAGAGAGAGAGAGAGAAAGAATAAAAAAAACAATGCACAGATACTCAGAGAGAGAGACAGAGAGAGTGATAGTGTATCTGTAGAATATCTTCATACCTTTAAATACTCTACCTGTATAAAACTTGGTTGGACAGTTCCATTATTGCATTCCCCATTTATAGATAAGCCCTTCTTCATAAACCTTTTAAAAGTGAAAGTAATTTATATGTTCTTTAGTATAAATAACAGAGGTTTTAAATCTTCATCTTCATTATTACCATCATCTTTTAATGCCAAATTTTAGTTTGAATGCAACACACTTTCTCTTCTATTGCTCTTGTATCTCATTGCCTGCAAATCCAACTGGATCACTTCTTAAGTTTTTCTTTCTCTTCCCCTGCAAGAAGCAATTTTTACTCTTGACCAATTTTTCATCACGGCTCAGCTTGCATTTATATTACAGGTCCATACCTGCACAATTTATATTCATGAACGCCTTTAATCTCCACTTGGCTTATTAATTTGTTTTAAAGAGAGTCCTTGAAGGCAAGTTAATATCCAATACATCCTAATTAACTTGTTTATCTCCAGCTACTACCAATAACTCATCACTCTGTAGCATTAAAGCTTTTACACACTCATGCTTTATGCAGTCTAACTGTATTGAGAAAGAAAAATGTTTGTTACTAACAGATGTAACAGCTCTTCAAGCTGCTTCCACCCCTTTATAGTGACTATTATATTTTCATTACATCCAAATCTGTCACCACACCTTTGACAAACCATTATATTTTCATTGCAACCTCATATATAACCACCTCTTCTCACCTTTTATTGTGAAAATATAAAGATTAACTTTCAATACAACCACAGTAAAGCCATCCTTTTCACCCCTACAGTCCATTTGTAGTGAAGGTATAACTACTACATTTTCATTTTAACCACATCTATAACCATCCTATTCCACCCCTTTACAGTGAAAATAACTATCACACTTTTGTTATAAGCACATCTATAACCACTCCTTCCATCCCTTCATAATGAAAGTATAGTATAGTACAGTACAGCCAGCCATCACTTGTGAGAATGGCTTGATAAGATGTATTTTGCTTTTGCTAATTGCTTCAAATGCTTATGTAGTCACAAATAAACATAGATACCCTTTTGATCTATACCTTTGACCCACTCTAACATCTAGGATGTTACAATCGGAAAGACAGAGTGCAGCTGAGCAGACTGCAGTAACATGAAATGAAGTACCTTGCTCAAGGATACATGTAAAGCAGCCCAAACTGAATACACTAACCATTAGGCCACTCACCTTCTCAGTGACAATATAACTATTATACTTTCTCTACAACCACTTTTAGTACTGTTTCATCTTGATAAAAGAAATTATCTATTGTTCCTAGAATATTATCTGAACACTTCATGCACTTCATGTTATGGCTGTCCCTACTACTATTATTGATGTCGTGAATCTTAGTAAATCTATGAGAGGCCTTAGTTCATCTCTTATGTACTCGTTGCTTATGCAAATCATATTGTACTGAGTTTCTGTCAACTCTCTCCCTACATATTGATTAAAGCCACTTTTTGGGCTGCACTAAAATATTGTTTTTTATTACTAACTATTACTCAGATTATTATAATGTTGAGCAATAGATCTTTAACCAAGGCTATTTTCCAAATAATAAACTCCAGTAACTCATTGAATCATTGGACTTTTCATCTTTATATGGTATACCTAGTACAAGTAAGCCTTTCAGAAGTTATCTTTTCCAGGATACTCCCAAGGAACTACTTGAACTGAGTACAAGCTTACAAAACTTGCATTAATTTTAGTGTTAACATTCTTAAGTGAAACTTTTACATGGCATTTATTTACACCTCAGTAAATGTTGGTAGGCTGGCACATTTCTGCTCTGAACCATAGATCCTTCATGCACTTTATCTTTTCTGGCGAAGTGAAATATCTTAATTAATGATATGCCTTATATCACAGAAACCTTCTCTACTTCCCATGTTTCTGTTTTTTGAAGGACTTGTAAATAAAAAAAAGCAAAAAAAAAAAAAACACAAAACAAATCAAAGAATTATCAGCCTTATTTCAACCATTTTCAAGTGCCACATGATAACTAAGATAACATGACAACTATCAAGGTTAGATACTACAAGAAACCATTTCTTTCTCAGTGCATGGGAAACAGTTATAAACGGAAGAAAAGAGTGACCAATTCAAGCAAAAATTTGCTGGGAGCGACAACAAAAGATGTTTCTTGGAAATATTATCTATCTCAATGTCACAAAAATTCCTAATAAATATGAATATTTTCAAACTAAACAAGGAAAATGATAAAAGGAAGTCATCAAAGTGGAAAATTAATACCAATGTTAAAGGTTAATGTCTCCAAATGCCAAACTTTAGGTAGATTTTCATCAAAATATGACATCTGCTATTGATAATATAATGAAATAGTAGAAGGTCATTAATCATGTGATCTTTATATTCTTCACATGATCTTTATAAAAACTGAAAAACTAGTTTTTCCAGCCAATGGCTTACCAAGGACTTTTATATTAAACATATCTAATGTGATAATATTATAAATAGTTTATAATTTGATGTTGCTAAATCCTTAATGGCTTTTCTGTTATTCTGTTACTTGGCTGCAGCTATGCTGGAGCACTGCCTAAAAGGGTTTTTGGTTGCAGAAATCAACCTCAGGACTTATTCTTAGTAAGCCTAGTACTTATTATATCAGTCTCTTTTGCTGAACTGCTAATTTACAGAGATGTAAACACACCAAGTGATGGTTGGGAGACAAACACAACACAAAGAGACACACATAAATATATACACATGCACGCACATACACACACACACACACACACACATACATATTTGATGGGCTTCTTTTAGTTTCCATCTACCAAATCCACTTACAAGGCTTTGGTCGGCCCAAGGCTATAGTAGAACACACCTGCCCAAAGTTCCATACAGTGGGACTGAATGCAGAACCATGTGGTTGGGAAGCAAGCTTCTTTATTTCATAAAATTCGCCATACGGCATTACATAGAGGGGACAAACAAAGACAAACAAACATAAAGAAGCTGCAGGCTGGACACGGACATTAATGAATGAAGATGAATACACAGGAAAGAATGAAAATGGGAGAGGCACTAGCGCCTGCCGACTGATAACTTCTCTTCTTACCACAAGCTTCTTACCACACAGCTATGCCTGCGCCTATTAATATATATTTCTATAATACTCCAAAAAATGGAATAATAGTAAATTGTAATTCAGTAACATTATCACAATTATAACATCAGTTTTGTTAAGACTTGCTAGCTTTGGGTAGAGGTTAAGCTGAGATTTTATAACTCCTTTTAAAGTTCTCAGGATGAGATTTATAATAAGTTACCATTTCTTTTGAAAATTGATGTCCTCAACACCCTGAGGTTGTATCAATTAATACATCCCAAACTATTTTTGCTGCTACTTTTTTTTATATTTTAGTGCCTTAGACAAGAAAGAGCTGCATTCTTGATCTTTCTAAGGACTGCAAGACTGTTGTAAGGAAGTTATCTTCAGTGCAATGACCTGGCTTGATTGCTTGCAATGGATCAGACCCTGCTAAAGGCAACGATGGGTTATTTGATGATGTTAAACTGGATGACACATTAAGTTTACCATCCATAAACTTTTACCTACTCTCCTGTGGACATAGAGGACAATGAAAGCTTTGAATCCTGCCTTACCATCTTAGAAAAGGAAAAAAGGACACATTAAATAATATAGTCCTTGATATACAAAAAGATTGGATAGCCATGAATGGAATACTTTTGATCCTAGGTCTGCTAGATCAGGACTGATCCTCATCAACGAGATCCTGTATCAACAACATTGATACAGGATCTTGATGCATGGAGCAGGGGATCATGAGGGGGCTAAATAAATTAGAAATGTACTAATGAGAAATCCATACTTTATGTTTGTAATGTACTGTGAGTTGAATAAACAAGAGCTAAAGCAATGTTACACAGTGAATAAGCAACATTTAAAATGATACTATGCTGTAGAGATATTTTGAATTTGATAGAAAATTTCTATTAAGTAAGCTTATTGCAGTTGTCATCTGTTGAGAAGTGAACCACACAGTTAAGAATGAAGCATAGACACCTGCAATATTAACATGTCATCAGTCAACTACTGTTGGGAGACTTCTGGATATCCCATGGAGAAAGTATCAGATCTTGCTTTAAAATTACTGGTTGTGATGTGGAACCCAAGGCTATGGGAAAGAAATAATAATGATAGTGGTTGTTATAGTTATAACACTGCTGCTGCTGCTGATGATGATGAATATTATTATGATGATGATGGTCATAAACACAAGAATGATGACAGTGGCAGCGATCATTATTAACATGGCTTCAGTTCTGAAGATAAATTTTAGTCTCAAGAACTGAATTGGAAAATCAGTATGATCCTAAGCGTTACTGCTCAAACAGAAAACCTAGATAATATCGACACTGGATACATGCTGAAATTCTGAAGAGAAAAATCATTTGCTAATTTCCTATTTTATAAACCATCACCAACTTACATTTCTGTTTTATTCAAGAAAATAGTTTTTAAATCATCTTAAAAGAACAAAAACAAAATGCAAAATCTAGGGAATGAAAAATTTTGATTGTATTTTGTATAAACATACACACACACACACTTCACTTCCCTTCTCTATAAAGTCTAAAGTCATTCCATTTTCAGTCTTTAATGCGCATGCAAAGTTTAAGCTTCAATGGAATATGCTCTCTGAAATCACATAAATTTTCACTTAGAATTTTGAGTATTGTAATAGATGATACTCCACATCTTGAACTTTAATTTTTTGTATACTTACCATACTTATTCATGGAAGAAAGGAAATTCTAAATAAATGATTACCAGTTAATAATTAGATTGTCATAAATTTTGTAGGAAATGAAACTTGTGAAGTTACTAACCAAACTTAACCTAAAAATTAAATTAATGAGGAGTGTTCATGAATTACCTCACAAGAATAAATATTAATGTCTAGCCTTTTAAGATGCTTAACTGTTTAGGGAAGAAGTTATCAAATATTCTAATGGCATCTTGTAACAAATACAGCGATGCAGCTGTTTGATATATAGAAAAGATTTTGTCACAAAAATGCTCAATATCTCATCAAGATAGTTCACAAAAAATGCTCTGTAGATAAGTGGGCAGTTTAAATATGATGGAGTACAGCTCAATTTCACAGCCTCACCCCTTTTAATAAAAGTTACAACAATCCAAGCCATTATAAATGGTGAACATGTGTTTAGAGTTTCCTCTTCTGTACCAATTAGCATGGTAAATATGAAAGTATTAACCTTAAGATCTGGAGCAATTTTCATCTGATATTTAATTTAATATTTACTAGTACAGAGATGGAACTTCCTGTCTAGTTATATTTAATATATAACTGCATGCTTATTTACAAAAATGTACATTGGCAATATTGTTGCAATATTAAAAGTATTTGTGATAAAGTCACAAAGTGATTTATATATATAAATTCATATTTATATTTATGTGTGTGTGTGTGTGTGTGTGTGTGTGTGCCCACACATGTGCAAATGTGTATCAATGTTTATAATCTGCATTTTGTCACTGCTTGAGTGTTGTGCTGCTGATGTTGATATTCTTTGCTGATATTATGATTGATTATTCTGTCATTTTTAAAACCTGTTGAATACAGAAAGCACTTAATTAAAAATCAAGTAAGGGTTGATAACAGAAGAGGCATCCAGCTGTAAAATTCTGATCAAATAACTCTCTGTCCAAAGCTATGATAACACAGAAAAACAGATATTAAACAATGATCGAGAGAGCAATGGAGAGAGAAATGTGTGGTGTGAAGTTGTTTGATAAGAGGAGGACTGAGGACTTGATGGAGATGCTGGGGTTGGAGGAGTCGGTGGAACGGCTGGCAAGGGTGAATGTAGTGCAGTGGTATGGGCATCATGTGTTGAGGAGGGATGAGGAGCATGTTCTGAGGAGGGTGCTTAGATTTCCTGTAAATGGACTGTGAAAATGAGGCAGACCGAGGAAAACGTGGAGGGGACAGGTGGAGGAGGAGATTGGGAGGGTTGGCTTGAGAAGGAAGGCTGCCCAAAACAGGGCAAGATAGTATGAGGGTGGTTGCTATGGTATTGAGATAGATCCGGCCACCCTGTTAACAGCGACAAAACCAAATTTAAAACACGTTCACTGTGAAAAAATTAGAGTGCTCAGAGCGAGCCCTGCCAGCTTGCATACGAAAAGCATGGAATGCTATATATATATATATATATATATATATATATATATATATATATATATATATATATACATATATGTAACTATGTATGTATATTTGTATGTACATATATTACTCTTCTCTTTAGCCAATAGATTTTTTTCCTACTATGATACAAATGGCTGAATCATTTTCCAAATTAATATAAGCCAGATCAAATCTTTCATTTAACTATTTGTTATGGATTTATGCAATTTATATCCATGACTTTGAAATCAAATAACCATTTCATCTTATTGATTTCAGGTTATGTTGTAAAAGCAACAATTGAATTATTAATCTCTTATGTAATATAAAGAAAACTGAATGAAAACAAACTCAAAAATTTACTATTTTTATTATTTAATTCTTAAAAAAATATATGCATAGTCAGATCCTTGCTCTGCTCTTCATAGAAATATAAAAAGAAAAATGTTTTTTAAAAAAAAGACTATCAATTTATCTTCATTAAACTGAAACATGTGAGTTGTGTTGAAATAGGGAAGAATGACAAGCAGAAATTATTGAAGTTTCTTGTTGGAATGTAATGAAGAACAGCTGTTATCAAAGGATTGGTGAGAAACTGAGAGAAAAACAAATATGATGTAAATAAAAGACATCTCTCTCTGTGTATTTACCCCATGCCAGTTGCAAGAAAGTTATGTTACTCTTCTTACATATTAAAACTGAATGAGTTCAAGTGGGGTGGGTGGTAAACTACCACCAACTTTGAAATGATGCAAGTGATATTAGGTGGTAGTAGAGACTTTCTATTATGGAAACTATTAGCAACAGCCACCTGCTCAGTTTTTCTCTATTGGTAGTGACTATACTGGCATTTTTAAAGATCAGTCAACTAACTAGTGAGATTTTCTCATAATTTAAAATAAATAGTATCTAAGTTTTAGTGAGAATTTTTATTGGAACCATATTTCAGTAAAACGAGATACTTCCCTGACAGTACTCAATTTCTATGCTTTTTCTTTTCTACAACTCATATCCAGAACTACATACTCACATATCTGGCTTCCTTACTGGTTATTTGGGAATTGCTGAGTCCTGTGAAACCTTCACACAAAATAAATAGGAAATTGATAGTTTTAGAATTATAGTTTGTTATCTTCATATGCACCAGTATTGTTGTAGGGTTAAGATACTCACTTTACTCACTTTGCAACCATGTGGTTTTTGTTTCAGTTTCACCATGTGGTACCTTGGGCAAAGTGCAAATGTCTTCTACAGAGCTAGGCTGACCAAACCCTTGAGAGGGATTTTTTAGAGAGAAACTGAAAGAAGCCTATTGTGTGTGTGTGTGTGTGTGTGTGTGTGTGTGTGTGTGTGTGTGTGTGTGTGTGTGTGTGTGTGTGTGTGTGTGTGTGTGTGTGTGTGTGTTCATCTTGTCATTACATTGTAGTTGTAAAGCAAATGTCATTATCATACACAAAATGTCATTCACTAGCAGTTTTATGTAAAATTGTGGTCAGTCAGTCTACTATTTGTATTTGAGGATCTAGAGGAAATATTATCTTACATGGAAACAAGTAAGGGATCGTGATGGAAAAAACACCTAATCATAAAAAAAATCTACCTCATCAAATTTCATCTGACCTGTGCAAGCATGGAAAAGTAGACATTAAGACAATGATGATGGCAACAACAATCATGATATCAACAACAATGAAAACCATCATTCCTTTCAATAATTTAACTCTTATTTGTTATAAATCACAATTTTTACATGAAACCTGAGTCTCATTTCTTTTCTTTATTAGCAAGAAATTTCTTACAATGCATTATTAGGACTGTTTTTGTGCTACTTAACACTAACCCAGCTTTTTAACACTGACCCACCCACATATTCACTACTTCACTATAAAATTAACACCCCATCACATACCGACTTTATAACATAAACAACCACATTCTAACTACTCTTTAACATTAACAACCCCTATGTACTAACTACTTCTTTTTAACAGTAACCCTTCCCCCATTCTAACTATTTCTCTTTAACTGGCTATTTTTCTTTAACATTAACTTCACGATATACTACTTTTTTTTTTAGTAATAACATCCCATGCAAACATATTCCAGCTACTTCTGGAGTAATATACTATACCATCACTGTTCTTTTTCAAAATTCACAAAATTAGTTGACAGATCAATGTAGTTTCTAGTGACCTACACTGGATATTTTATCTCCTCAATACAGCCAGATGCATAACAAGATAACTATTTATGACAGAGTATTCGAACCATTCCAGCAATAGAATACTACACTTATGTTTTAAATAATTCATACTACCCCATGATTTAACACCTATTTCTCCTTTCCTCTCACCTATAATTTCCTTTTTCTATTATTAATGTAAAAATAATTAAATCAAGAATTATTTGGTAAAACTATAGTACTTCTACTTTATCAATCCTAAATTCATTTTCGCTTTAAAATTAAGACTTCATATTATCTTCCAGTACTAGTGCTACATATCAAATGGGTTTACCAGAGCCATAATTTTATGGGAATCAATTGAATATTTGAGAGCAGTTCGTGGATTTAGTACTCTGTGCAGTACTCTTGTACTCTGATTCACCATCAGTCTGAATGATGAGTATTTAGCTGTTCATTCAACTGAATTTTTACTCATGAAATTAAGGTGTAAGTAGTGGTTGAGATTTTCATATACACCTCTACCCTTAAAGCAGTTCTCAGGCAAAATCAGAATGATGAAATGTAACAGGACTCAATCTTTGAATAATAGGAACAATTCAAAGAGAAAGAGAGTGAGAAAGTAAAAGAAAGAGAAAGTGTGAGAGACAGAGAACAAACCTAGTACTGGACTAGTATTTTATTTGCTGATCCTCTCAAAAAATAAAAGACAAAGTTGACCTTGGCAAGATTTGGACTCAGATAAATATTGCAAATGTTGTTTCTGTCACTCTAACAGTCTTCTAGTTTGTTGCTTAACACTCTGAATATGTTAATGAAATATTGCTCTCAAATCCTGAGTAGCACTCCGGTCATTAATTTGACAGTTTTCATTCAGAAGAAAGCCATTTGTATAATGAATAAAATTTGCCATATCTAGAATTATCTATCCTTCATCTATTATTATGTTCTATTTGACTGATCTATTGCCTCTCTAATGAACTCTGGTTCTAAGAAGTCACAGCTTGCACTCCTAATTTCCTCTAAAATTTTTCTTACACCACTCATCATTTGTTTCCCATACCTAAGTTTCCTTCATATAATACATGTACTCAAAATTTTAAGGATTATTGTCCTTTGGAACTGTCTTCTTCCTCATGGTTTTTTAAATGCTGCAACTCATATCACTTAACACTTTATTGTTGTTCATTCAACTTACCTTCTAATTGAAGCTATCATTGTCATCGCTGTTGTCGTTGTCATCATCGTCATCATCATCATCACCATCATAATCATAGTGTCCATTTTTCCATGCTTGCATGGGTCAGACAGAGTTTATTGAAGCAGATTTTCTATAGTCAGAAGCCCTTCCTGTCATCAACCCTTACTTGTTTCCAAGCAAGGAAATTTTTTCCATTGCCAGACTTATTTTCATAGAATATTGAAACTGAATGGCATTCATTTACAGCTATCACTCAATGTCAAGACAATGAGATACAAACATACTCACACTCACTCACACATATGTACATAAACATACATACTTATACACACACACACACACATATATAATAATAATAATAATAATAATAATAATAATAATAATAGAAATAATAATAATAATAATAAAAAGTAACAACAAAAGAATGAAACCTCGATATTAGAGAAATAGAGGACTTTTTCTATATATGTTATAATTTAGAACAAACAGTAAAAGGTTGTCATTATAGTACTCAGAATTTCAATTGTCGGAGCAAAGAGCTATGATACATTCTCAAACTCTATAGGAAGCCCAACGATAGACTTAGTTATATTAATGTAGGTTCCTGCCACCCCCACCCCCATAGTGTTTAAGAATTTAGTTAAGAACATATGTAGGAGAATTTCTTGCCTCTCCTCCAATATAAACATATTTAATAATGCTGTTCCACTATATGACAATGCCCTTAAAGCTAGTGAATTTAAAGAGGAAATAATTTACACCCCTACTATTAGAGCAGAAATAAAGAAAAGAAAACATACACACAGGAAAATTATATGGTTCACACGCCCTTACTACCCTAAAGTGACCTTTAAAGATCTCTTGTCAGTTATAGATAAACATTTTCCAATACAGTACAAATATAGAAAACTCTTTAATAGGCATAACCTAAAAATTAGTTTTAGTTCTACCCTGAACTTCAAAAGCATTATTACACAAAACAGTACAACCTGACAAATTGAAGCTGGCTGTTCCTGCAGGGATAAAGACCTGTGCCCACTAAATGGAGCCTATATGATCAAGTCCATTATTTATGAGGCCACCGTAAATTCCACAAATGCTAATAATACAGTTTCATCCAAGAGATATATGGGTCTCACAGAGGGAAATTTCAAAGCAAGATTCAACAATCACACCATAAGCTTCAGAGGCTGGAATAAACGAAAAACTACCAAATTATCCAGTTATATATGGTTTCTAAAAGAACAAGGTGTCAACTACAGGATTTACTGGAAGATCATAGCCAAGTGCAAAACTTATACCAACAGTAGTGGCAAGTGCGGTCTTTGTAATATGGAAAAATGGCTCATCTGGAAAAGTTCCTTAGACCCCGCTAAATGTTTGAATT
>NC_068984.1:104765599-104768099 GCF_001194135.2 Octopus bimaculoides | reverse complement strand
TTATGATTGGGGAGAACTGTTTTTTTTTTCTTATCATTGGCAATAAATCTCAATAATCTCAATATATCTATGGGTAGGTGGGTGCAAGGAGCCAAATAACACATACATTATATATGCATACACGCATACATACATAATATATATGTATATATATGTGTGTATGTATATACATATATGTAAATGTATATGTAAATATATATATGCATATGTGTGTGTGTGCATATATATATACATACATACACACACATACACATACAAATGTATGGATGTATATATATATATACCTACATACATAGACACAGACACACACTCACATGCACATATATGCATAGTATATATATGTGTGTAATATATAGATATGAAATCTTCAAACTAATCATCTACCAACTGACCTACTTCGCTCCTATTCTACTTCAAACTGATAAAATGGAATCGGTCTGTCTATAATCAGGTCTCTGTCTCCATTTCATCTAAGAAATGATAATTCTACCAAGTCATTCCATAACTTTCATTTACATTCACTCACACACACACATAAATATATATATATGTTCCTATAAATTGTATGTGTGTGTGTATTCCTTTTACTATCAGTGGTATATTCAATAAAGACAACATGAATGAGTGTGCTCATTGTGTTCATACCCAGTAGTGATAATCATCTATAGATTTATTACATTCAACCCTCATCACTATTATTGAACAGCATATTCTCCAATCAACCTAAAGTTATTTTAACTCTTTGAACTCAGAATATCAGTTTTCCAATCATTTTAAGTACTCCATTAGAGCCAAAGTATCTTTTTGCTGTAAATAAATTTTGTGAAAATCTGTCATTGAAATACAATTTACACCCCTGCATAGGATCATAGAAAATATTTAAGGTTATTGAATAAACGACAAAATGCCTTTGCAATAGTAGTAATATACTTTTATTTTCTACAAAAATAATAATTAACTAGCTTAGATCAACATGTATATGTACACATGGAGTACAGTAGTTTACATGAGGCATTTATCTTAATGAACTGATCATTTCAAAGACTGGGGAAACTAAATGAGCAAATGCCAAGGGCTGATTGTAATTGGCAGATAGGGAAAATGAAATCCAATAAGGAATGTATCTCTTTATGCAAAATTGATCAAAGAGTGCATGTCAAAGGGAGACAAATTTTCACTTTTTTAATCAATAGATGAATTGGAGAAACACTAGTATAAAATAGCCTGATCATGTTGATTATAACTAAGTAGTTATAGTATTAGAATTATTTTAATGGTGTACTACTACTACTACTACTACTACTACTACTACTACATAATTATCCCCATAAATTCCTTTGTTAGCTTGATACTAATTATAGTGTATTATAATCATGTAAAGTTCAGTGGGTGGTGAATGGATTGACGGAAACAGGGTCACAATATCAATGCTCTTTTCAGACTTCCTAGAGTAGTAGTAGCAGTAGTAGAATCAGTTGTAGTAGCAGCAGTAGCCGCAAGACCACTACTACTAACATAAGTGCTGGAATGAAATTTGCTTAGGCAGTGCAAACCAGTTTTTCAGGAGGAGGTTCAATGCATTTTCATTACACCCCTAAAATTTTAGGGGGTGCACTTGCACCCACTATATCCCCTATTCTCAAGCCTACAACTACCAACAATATTCCAATTCCAGCTAATACAACTGAGCCAACAAAGGAAGCCTCAGCATGGCCACTCTGCCCATGAGAAATAATATCCAAATCTTCATCAAAATACTTCCTACCATCTTAAAACAGGAAGGAAATGTTACCTAATGTAGTTCAGAGTACAGTGGAGTAAAGGTAAGATGAGCATGGCTAGGTTGCACTTGAACATAGATCTACTCAGTCAAGGTCAACTCAGTGTCAAGCAATAACAGCTGAAAACACACACCAGATCTGAGTGCAACATAGTGTTTCTGTTAACTAATTAATAAGCTAATTAATATTCATTTGCACTTTTATTGCTATCAAAGTAATTTAGTTCTGTAAATTTAATTTTGTTGTCTGCCTGGTTTGGTTGTATGTGTAGCAGGGACTTTAACATATTTCTGTTAAAAAATCAGTCTTTGTTTCAATTAATTTTGAAAGTCTTGAAGAATTTAACAAACCAACTTTGTACATTATTTACATTATTTTCATTTGACGGATATTTGTCCTCATTTTGCGTGAAAAAGTGCCGCACCCTAACAGTTGAGGGAACCCGTGGAAGAGGTAGGCCCAGGAAGACCTGGGCTGAGGTGGTGAGGCAAGACCTTCGTACATTGGGCCTCACCGAGGCGATGACTACGGACCGAGACCTTTGGAAATGGGCTGTGCGTGAGAAGACCCGGCAAGCCAAGTAAGATCGTTGCCAGTGCCCCTGGACTGGTTCTTGTGCGGTTGGCACATGAGATGCACCATTTTGAGCGTGGCCGTTGCCAGTACCGCCTGACTGGCTCCTGTAGGATTTTCGAGCGAGATCGTTGCCAGTGCCCCTG
>NC_068984.1:104761608-104765589 GCF_001194135.2 Octopus bimaculoides | reverse complement strand
ACCGAGGCGATGACTACGGACCGAGACCTTTGGAAATGGGCTGTGCGTGAGAAGACCCGGCAAGCCAAGTAAGATCGTTGCCAGTGCCCCTGGACTGGCTTGTGCGGGTGGCACATAAAAGACACCATTTCGAGCGTGGCCGTTTTCGTGCGGGTGACACGTAAAAGCACCCACTACACTCTCTGAGTGGTTGGCGTTAGGAAGGGCATCCAGCTGTAGAAACTCTGCCAAATCAGACTGGAGCCTGGTGTTGCCATCCGGTTTCACCAGTCCTCAGTCAAATCGTCCAACCCATGCTAGCATGGAAAGCGGACGTTAAACGATGATGATGATGATGATGATGATTTTGTATGTTGTTATCACAACGTTTTGACTGATATACCCTCCATCCTTCATCAGGTGTCTTGGGGAAATTTCGAACCTGGGTTCTCATTCCTAAGGTATTTTCTGATGTTATTGTTATTATTCAGTTCACTGCCTGGAATTGAACTCAGAATCTTGAGGTTAGTAGCCCATGCTCTTAACCACTATGCCATATGCCTGTGGAACATAACATGCAATTTTAATGAAAAGTTTAAAGTAAGATCTCTTTAAACATGAAGTTTGTATCATATAACCAGAAGCAGTCTTACATGGGTTGGTATCAAAATACTTAAATACAATTTCACAGGGGTAGTAAAACAGAAGGTAAGTAATTGCTGATGATAGTCTAAGAATACTTAAAATAGCATCGTCCAGTCAGTTCCTCTTTTATCATCCACAGTGAGATTGAATAAACATAGCAGACATTTACATCTGTTGTGCATATTCAGTAAATTTAATTTACAAATGTAGAGGCAGCTAAAACCTTTGGGTATACACCATAGTAAACTACCGTATAAATTAGGTTCCATCCCAGTTTGTGTATAAGTATAATTTACTGGTCAGTCTATAGTTAGAAAAATGAGTAACTAACTTCTGAATGGGGAGTTAAATAAAATAAAGAAACTAGTCAGACTGGATTTTTTTTTTTTTTTTTGTAGTCACAGAGAAAATATATAGTGCAACCATAGTATCTGCTTTTTTGAGGCCAATAAAAAAACACAAACACAAATTTTCTTACATCTCTATTTATTCAAATACCATCTAGTGCTTCTATTAATCATAATATATCATGTGCGTGTGTGTATGTGTGATTGGTCATCATCTTCTTTTAGCATCCATTTTCTATGTTGGCATGAGTTGGACAGTTTGAAAAGATCTGGCAATCCACAGAGCTGCATCAAGCTTCGGTATGGTTTCTACAGTTTGATGCCCTTCCTACTGCCAACCATTTGACAGTGATTACTTGGTGATTTTTTTTCTTGTGGGGAGTGTCACTGGCACTAGTGAGATTGCCAAGTAAATTGAAGATACAAAGAAAACAGTGAGAAAATAGGGAAAGGGGAAAAAGCCCCACAACTAAGTTGGGGGAATATTTGGGAGGGGAGATGTTTTTATGCTAGGTGCTAAGAAGCTTAAGTACAATGGAGAGACAAGCACAGGTGTCTTGCTCTAGAAGAGATGCATGGCTCCCCAACAGTGTATAAGGGTGGGCAGCAGTTGCCAGAAGAAGATAAAGATGGTAGTGATGTGGTACCAGAGCAAACTCTCAAAGTACGAGAAGGTGGGCATTAAAGAGAATATGGCCAATGTGACAGGGTAAGGAAGAGAGAAAGTAGTATCATAAGAGTGTGAGAGGAGAGTAATAGATGGTTAGATAAGAAACTTGGTGCCCTATTGATCAAATATCAACTAGTTTGATATCTTTCATAAGCAATGTCTTTGGATCATTTGTGGACACAGCTTGAATGACCAAATTTCAAATATTAACTCATTCTCTAAATGTAAAATTGATGGTATTGTGTCCCCACTTTTGCAATCTCAATTAAGATGGATTGATCATGTTGTCATTCTGACATGACTAATCCATTTTAATTGAATTCCAATTAATTGAATTATGTATAGCCAACTTTATGATGGAAGGAGAAGCATAAGAAGACTATGGCTCATATACAAGCTCAAAGATAACCTGAAGTCAACAAAAATTCCCCCAGGAACATTTAAAAAAACTACATTGAATCACATTGGATAGAGGCTAACTTGCTAAAATGCCATATTTTCTCAAATTTTTGTCTTCATTGGTTTCAAGCAGTTCCAGCAGATCAGAGCAGACTTATATCTTTCTGGATGTCAACTGCTGAGGTACCCAATTTGTACACTTTCTGATATCCAGAGTTCTCCACTATCTTCTTTAATGCATTGTGACACAGTCCAGTTGTGTAGCAAACTCACACATTGTGATTCATCTGTCCATGCAAATCAATTCATCCACATGCTGGTGATTCATGTCAGTGGTCAGAGTTGTTGGCATCTCACCACATGGTTTGTCTGCAATGCTGGCTTCTCCTTTCATAAATTTTTTCCATTTATTTGTGCCCTTTGCTTTTGTCCATAGTGCCACTTCCATAAGCAGCCTGTATCCTTCTATGGATGTTGGGCAGCCTGCAACCCTCTTTAACAAGAGCTCAATGATCGCATGTTGCTTCTACTTGGAATCCATCATTTGCTTGCAATTAAAAGAATAGGAAGAATAGTTATTTTATAACAAGAATTACTCTACTTACCAACATGTACTATTTGAACACCCTATGTCAATCAATAAAAAAAACTATACCCACTTTTGCATTACTTTCAAGACAACCCTTGCATATAAAATATAACTTCAAAGCAAAATGCAAACAAATTATTCAAACAACTTTCAAAATAAACTGTCTTCCTGTTGTTCTTATCTTTATCGTTTTATATTGGCTTTTTCAATACTGGTGTTGATTATATCTTTCTCTAAATATTGAACACAATAAGACGTTTTGTTTTCAACTTAGTTCAAAATAACCATGAGAAGATAGCTTGCACCATCTTAATCCTTCTTCAGAAGAAAAGTGAAGAGTTAAACCATCTCACTATTTTTTCCATTAAATATAAAACATGGTTAAACATGAAAAATGACACTAAAATCCAGCTGCTAACGTTTATAGATCCATAATTTATAAAGTCCTAATAAATAATTCAATATCTTATAAACAACAATTCAAATTGTCTTTTCTTATTTGTTTTTAAATACTGGAAAAGAATATAAAACGAGGCAGAAATGGCTTTGATAATAATACTATAAAAATGTAAAAATTAAAATAATTAAATTAATTCTAAAACATCAGAGGCCAAGAAATCAGGGACAAACACTGCAACCAATTTGGAAAGAATTATTCTTAACAAGTGTCCCTTGGCAATTTTGAATTGACTTTTTTTTTTCTTATGAATGTCTCTTGGTGTCTCTTATATAATTTAATTTGTTTGAATATTCTTTAGTTCTTGAGTGCTTCTACAATATCATAGTATATTTTATATTATTGATTAATACATTCTATTATAGAACTTAACATCTTCTGGAGTATTGTTTGTTAACATATTATAATATTGATTGTAACTAACATTTTCAGTAATGCTGCTGGTAAACAAAGACTGTCGACATTAGTTTTAAACAGCAATCAGTGTTATTAGCGATTATCTTTTTATTTTAGGTTAACTAAGTTCATTGTGTTTCATTGCTATGGAAGTAAACATACTATAATGTTGTCATTGTTATTTTTGTTGTTGCTTATCTCCGTGTCCAATCTCATCAAGCAGACTAGTTATTAAAGGTATTCCAACTATAGCCATCCCATTTTATATATCCAGGATGACCTTATTGACTGTGTCTTTCCCTTTTTAGACATGATTTGAGGACAATCGACTGCTATTTCTAGCAGA
This sequence comes from Octopus bimaculoides, assembly GCF_001194135.2. Taxonomy (NCBI): domain Eukaryota; kingdom Metazoa; phylum Mollusca; class Cephalopoda; order Octopoda; family Octopodidae; genus Octopus; species Octopus bimaculoides. The sequence continues at coordinate 104,761,761 of NC_068984.1, read as the reverse complement.
GTGAATAACCACTTAGAAACTTGCTTATTAGGAGCTGGTAGAACAACTGAGTGGAGGCACAATGGCCCAGTGGTTAGGGCAGCGGACTCGTGGTCATAGGATCGCAGTTTCGATTCCCAGACCGGGCGTTGTGAGTGTTTATTGAGCGAAAAC
>NC_068984.1:104757538-104761598 GCF_001194135.2 Octopus bimaculoides | reverse complement strand
GCGGACTCGTGGTCATAGGATCGCAGTTTCGATTCCCAGACCGGGCGTTGTGAGTGTTTATTGAGCGAAAACACCTAAAGTTCCACGAGGCTCCAGCAGGGGATGGCGGTGAACCCTGCTGTACTCCTTCACCACAACTTTCTCTCACTCTTCCTGTTTCTGTTGTGCCTGTAATTCAAAGGGTCAACCTTGTCACACTGTGTCACGCTGAATATCCCTGAGAACTGCATTATGGGTACACGTGTCTGTGGAGTGCTCAGCCACTTGCACATTAATTTCACAAGCCGGTTGTTCTGTTGATCGGATCAACTGGAACCCTAGACGTCGTAAGTGACAGAGTGCCAACAACAGAACAACTGAAGCATTGGGGAAAAAGCTTTGCATCTTACATTCCAGTTGTCTACAGTCAGTTTATTTCCTGCTGAGGTTAACTTTGCCTTACATTCGTTTTGAGATTCATAAAACTAACTACCAATTGAGTATTGGGATCAATGTAATCAACTAACACTCTACTCCTAAAATTGCTGTCCTTGTGTCAGCCAGAATCATCAGAGCACCAGAAAAATTGCTTTGTGGCATTTCCTCCAGCTTTTTATATTCTAAGTTGAAATCCCACTGAGATCAACTTTACTGTTCATTTTTTGGTGGGGGTCAATAAAACAAAGTACCAGCTGAATATTGGGGTCAATGTTATTAACTAAACCCTTCCCCCAAACTAAAACCATAAAGAATTTCATCTCCTTCTCTGACAACTTTGCCAATTTTCTATTATATATATGCATGTATGTATGTTTCTATGTTTTTGTGTGTGTATATATAAACATATATGTATATATACACACATATACATATGCATACATACACACTCACTCACACATGCACATGCACACATTATAGTGGAACCTATTTCTCAGATTCTAAGTAATTGCAGAAAATTATGGGGTGCTAACATTTACAAAAGATAGAATCTCAAAGTGGCAAAGAATTCGATATATCTTTCTTCTTTCTTGACAATTCAATGACCAGTTTAGCCATTGGCCAAGAAAAAAGAATTACATTCATTGGTTAATATATTCTATTACCTGACTGTTTTAGCTATTTTATTATTTACTTGCTGCCTTAAATTATTTTCTCTAAATAAATATTTACTTTTTAAAATTTTCATGATTACCAAAGTATGAATCATCATCATTGTTGTCATCATCATCATTTTAATTACCACTTTTCCATGTTTTAATGATGGAATTCATTGAGGCAAATTTTCTATGGCCAGCTGCCCTTACTGTCACCAACCCTCACCTACTTCTAAGTTAAGTTAATAATATTTCACCCTAGTCAGACATATTTTCATGGAAGATTGGTAATGGAGGACACAGATTGCATGATAATGATGCTTGCTTACAACTATCATGTAATATCATGGAAAAGAGACACTAACACATACACACAAACATATACATATATACACATATATACACACAAATTTCTCAACCACACAGCTATTATGTATTAAACAACCATGTCAAAAGAAATTTAGCTAGGGAAAGGGGAATAGAATGGTCAGCTTAGCAGGATGTATGAATTCATCGAACGCAGAATGATAAATGATGTTGCATGTCTGGAGTAGTTTTATATTTTATATATAACCGGTGATCACTATAATGGTGACTGGAACAAGATTGAAGGTGTAAATTTTTGGTGCCATATTTTTCATTTCCTTTATCCAAGATTCATTCTTCACATTTATTCGATAGTAATATCTAATAAATTATTCATTAAGAAAATTCCTGACGCTTTTTAAGTACTCACTTCCTGATTTCCTTTGTAAACAGGAAAGAGCCAGATCATGGAAGAAGTAATAAAACTATATTTTATAGGTTCTCATTAAATTATTTACTAAATAAGCTCTGTTTTGGTGAAGATAAGATTTGTTTTGATCTGAATTGTATATGAAGGAATATTAGATTGAATTTCTGGACAAGAATGGTTGTATCAGAAATGCTTCAACTCTTTTTCACATTCCAAATGTTTACACAAAAGACATACAAAATAATGTTTTAGGTTTTTCAGAGAAAAATAGAGCAGTTTATATAGTCAAACACAACTAAAACTGTAAGAATCATGGATAGAATCATTTTCTTCCTCACCACAGTTTCCACTCCCAATAAGAATAAACTTAGAAATTGAACTTCAACAAAAACGTCCCTGCCTACTGTTCTTGCTTCTTCTTACCATATCAATTCTTGAATCATCCTTTTAAATAAATACTTAGGAATCTTATTATAGAAACATACATTGTAGACATTGAATATTTCACACTTTTATTGCTTTCTACATATGTACTATACTGTCGAACGAGGTTCTTTCTTAACTGAATAAACCACATTATATAATAGAATATCACACAAAAAGCTGGTAGTCTTTATGATGTCACTTGCATGCATTTGGGTTATAGAAAAACATCATACAAACAATGATTCAGTCTACTATACCATCAGTAGATACCATGTATAGTGAAAGCTTACCAAGTGATAAGAAATTTTGTTGGTTGGTTAGTTTGAATTGTCCACAGATATAGTTTGGAAAGTAATGGATGCCACAAAGTTGATTCACCCTGGTTAGACTAGTTGAAGTCATCAGTGAAATTTCGGTGGCCCAGTGGTTTATAGGTCCTCAGTTGTCTTGCTACCATAATCATGTTCAAATTTAATCTAATATTCAACACACTGCTTCAATACCCACTGTATATTACAGTTTAAAGAGCTTAAAATTTCAACATGACAGATATCATCCTTATTATTATTTTTTTTCTTTTTAACTTCAGGCACTCCTAGAGTCTTGCATGTGTAGCAGGCTTGCTACTTGCAGCCTACAGCAACATGCTATCTGTTCTTTTCAACTATCTAGAACTCTACTGATTATTCTGACTGTGCCAAGGAAGAAATCCTTTTGTAACAGCTCTACTGGTCATTCTTCTCCAATTTCCTTTATATTCCTCTTGATGTCTTCTGACACTGTTCCTAAGGACCCAACAATAACTAGCACTATTTTCACCTTTTTTCATCTTCCACAGTCAGGCTATCTTGTATTTAAGGATATTGTGTACGCCTATATTTTCACCTCCTTTTTAACTATTTGTGGGTTAAATGGGTGTACGATTATTATTATTATTATTATTGAGTGAGAGAGTAGTGCATGCCATCAAAGTGACACTGGGGTAAAATATACGAAGCCCAGTACACCCATCGTGACTACCTGTTTGATAAGGATAGACCAGGCATCACAACCATATGTGTGCGACATGGTGATCTCATATCAAGATTAACAGCACATGAGCTTGCAGGTGGGGGGGGGGGCAGTTAGAATTTTCTTCAGGTCAAGTAGCCCATCCTGCTCAAAAGGTCCCTGAGTAAGGGTTAAGGATGTTGAATAAAATACATGTTTCCAGAGGTGAATTATCCAAACCCCAAAGCTTTCCTCTCAACACATGAATGACTATGATGCTCTCCCACTACTTCCACTCATGATCAGAGATGCATATATCATCAGCTGCTAAGGGACATGCTCAACTGGTTAAAGTCAAACAACTGACAAGCAAATTTGTGATATTGAGCAGAATATTTTATACCATGACAAAACAATCTTTTACACCAAGACAAAACATCTTTTATACCAAGACAAAACAATGTACATGATAACACTTCCAATCAGTTAAGATGAGAAGCCATGCGAGCCACTGCCTGGTATTATTATTATTATTATTATTACTGGAAACATGCAAATGCTTTTGTATGTCATTATGTTAAACGAGGTTACAGTGAATCACGTTTAAAGGAAATAGCAAGTGAAATAGCTAAGATTAGCAAAGATAGTAAAACCTACATGCCTAATCTTAGCAAACAAAATACAACAGATTACAGAATTCCTTTAGTGATTAACTGGCACCGACGTTTCGCTGGCATTTCAAAAGTGTTGCATGAAAGTTACCAACATGTGGTGAAAAAATATCCCAGTTTCAAACAAACATTTCCTCAGCCGCCCATTGTAGCCTTTCGACGGA
>NC_068984.1:104755600-104757165 GCF_001194135.2 Octopus bimaculoides | reverse complement strand
GTCTTCCTTTTTCTTTCTTTCTTTCTGCTTATTAAAAAACTGACAAAAGCTGATGATGTCATTCTATCAACGTATGGACGCTGATTACTCACGTTCATAGTCTACGTTTGGTTTCTGAAATTTTGAATTTTCAATCACCTTTTGGTTTGAACTTGAGAAAGACAGACGTTCTGTCGAAATGTTGTTCAAAAAATAAAACATCTAAAATCGCGCTCTTCGTTTTGACTATTTACCTTCGTGAAGAGTTACGTCAATCCTTTTTTTAAATATTATTATTATTATTATTATTATTATTATTATTATTATTAAGAACAAGAACAAGAAGAATCCTTTCTACTGAAGGCACAAAGCTTGAAATTTGTGGGGAGGGGACTAGTCGATTACATCAACTCCAATGTTTCACTGGTACTTAATTTACCAAGTCAAGTAAAGTATCCTTCACTTGCCCCAGGACACTGGGTGTATCTGAACAAGTGACTGGAACAAACATGCAGATCAAAAGTAAATAATAATAATAATAATAATAATCATAATGATAATAATCATAATGATGATTATGATGTAACAGTGGATTAGCAGTGTCATTAGAATATCTAAAAAAATGCATTGTAGTATTTGTTTTGACTCTTTATGTTCTCAGTTCAAATCCTGCAAAGATCTACTTCGCCTTTCATCTTTTTGAGATCAATAAAATAATATATCAGTGAAGTACTAGGACTGATCTAATTGACCAACCACCCCACTTAAAATTCCTGGTCATATGCCAAAATATGAAACAGTATCTGGTAGCTAGCTGCCAGAATCATTTGTGTGTTGGACAAAATACTTATTGGCATTTCTTCTAGCTCTTTATGTGCTGAGCTTAAATTCTGCCAAGGTCAACTTTCATCTTCCAGAGATCAATAATTAAGTACCTGTCAAAGACTGAGGTGATATAATCAGGCAGTCCCCTTGCCTTTAAAATTGCTGGCCTCGTGCTAAAATTGGAAAGGATTATTATTACTATTGTGTTATGCTGGTGGCACGTAAATAGCACCATTTGAGCGTGATCATTACTAACGTCACCTTCCTGGCACTTGTGCCAGTGACACGTGAAAAGACATTCAAGCGAGTTCATTGCCAGTACTGCTGGACTGGCCCCTGTGCAGGTGGCACGTAAAATACACCATTTCAAGCATGGGCGTTGCCAGTATCGCCTGACTGGCCTTCGTGCCAGTGGCACGTAAAAGCACCCACTACACTCTCAGAGTGGTTGGCGTTAGGAAGGGCATCCAGCTGTAGAAACTCTGCTAAATCAGATTGGAGACTGGTGTAGCCATCTGGTCCACCAGTCCTCAGTCAAATCATCCAACCCATGCTAGCATGGAAAGCGGACGTTAAACGACGATGATGATGATGATGAATGTTGTTCTGAAGGCAGCAAGCTGACAGAATCATTAGCATGCCAGATGGAATGCATAGCAGCATTTCGTCCATCTTTACATTCTGAGTTTGAATTCTTCTGAGATCAACTTTGCCTTTCATCCCTTCAAGATCGATAAAATAAGTACCAGTTGAACACTGGG
>NC_068984.1:104753823-104755567 GCF_001194135.2 Octopus bimaculoides | reverse complement strand
GTGATGTAATCAACTCATCCCCTTCGCCAAAATTGTTGCCCTTGTAGCAAAATTTAGAACCATTATTAATGTTGTTCTTATCATCATTACCATCAAAGCCATTTCAACAAGCTGATCTTATACCAATTCTTTATTTTGAGAGGGTAAGTAATAATGAATGACTGAAGTTTCCTCAGCATTTCTTTCTTCCTTTATATTTCATGAACCTTCCTTAAAATTGGGCTGTTCCTGACAGCACCAGCTTCTGAAGAATTTCTACATGCACCTCAGTCTCAAATTTCTCAATCCATATTTCTATTTCAGTTGTTACCATCCCCAAGGTACATTAATACTGCTATCATTCCAACCTTTTTCATGCCCACATTTTGTAAACATCTCTCTTCATATTTTGATAACCTTTAATCTTTCTCTTTTTACACCCTCTTTCTTATTCCCTAGTGATGCTATATCAATTATCAGTAACGTCTTTTCTCTTTTCCAAACAGTAACAATATTCAGATTTTGTAATCACTTTCGATGTTGAAGTCCCAAAAGAGCTTCTGACTTTACCGCTAGGTTATATTGGTACTCATACCACCTTTCTTTTCTGCTATGCTTATGTTTCTTGTACAACTTCCAGTGCACAATACTGGTGGTGTTATCATCTCTTTATTTTTTTTTTTTTTGTTGCTATTATTATCATTATTATCATTATTATCATTATTATTATTATTATTACTATTATTATTATTATGGCGGTGATCTAGCAGAATCATTAGCACACCAGGCATAATGCTTAGCAGTATTTCGTCCATCCTGAGTTCAAATTTTGCTCTGATCAACTTTGCCTTTCATCCTTTCAGGATTGATAAAATAAGTACCTGTCAAGCACTGGGGTTGATGTAATCAACTACCTCCCTACCCAAAAATTTCAGACCTTGTGCCTATAATAGAAAGGATTATTATTATTGTTGTTGTCATTCTTCTTCTTTTAGGTGGCAAACCAGCAGAATTGTTAGCACACCAGGCAAAATGCTTAGCAGTACTTCGTCTGTCTTTACATTCTGAGTTCAAATTCTACCAAGGTCGGCTTTGCCTTTCATCCTTTCAAGGCCAATAAAATAAGTACCAATTGAACATTGGGCAGGGTCAATGTTGTCGACTTACACCCTCCCCTGAAATTGTTGGCCTTGTACCAAAATTGGAACCATTATTATTATTAAAGCAGCAAGCTGGACAAAATGTTTAGCAGCATTTCTTCCAGCATTTTATGTTCTGACCTTTCAGGGTCAATAAACAAGTACTGGTTTAACACTGGGATTGATGTATTCAACTTCTTCTTCTCCACTTAAAATTGCTGGCCTTGTGCCAAATTTAGAAAGGATCGTTATTATTACTATTATTATTACTATTATTATTATTGTTATTATTATTATTATTATTTTATGTTTGACTTTTGTTTTGCATTTGTACAAGTTGGATCCAAGTCTCACCCAGAGACCTCAAGAGACAACAAGTTAGAAGTTCATGTAGGTGTTATGCCTAGGGTACCATATATTTGGATTTGTACAGTTTTGTTCAAGTGAATGTTTAAGAAACCATAAGAAAATTATGTGTTTGCTTTAAAATTTGAGATCACATAGACAGTATTTTACGTAGGATATGGGCAGTTCCCATGAGCACTATCTTTTGAACTTCAGCCATTTTGGGGTTTCCTGGAATCTGATCTAGGTAGTAATCAGCCCGTTTCGCTGTCATTCCCAGG
>NC_068984.1:104719864-104752521 GCF_001194135.2 Octopus bimaculoides | reverse complement strand
TCCTTTGATAAAGGTAGCTTTTGCACATTTATCAAGGCCAAATTGCATCCTGATGTCATCACTGAATTGTTTAACAATCGCTAGTAGGCCTTTGAGTTGTTGGTCATTTTTTGCAAAGAGCTTTAAATCATCCATGTAAATGAGATGATTTATATTTTTATCAAATATTTTATAACCATACTGTGCATCATTGAGCAATTTTGAGAGCGGTATTAGGGCTAGACAGAAGAGGAGTGGTGATACTGAGTCACCCTGGAAAATGCCACATGAAATTCTTATTCTTCTTCTTCTTCTTCTTCTTATTATTATTATTATTATTATTATTATTATTATTATTATTATTATTGAGTGAGAGAGCAATGCATTTCATCAAAGTGACACTGGAGTACAAATATACAAAGCTCAATATACCCATCATGACTAGGCACATGCATCACAATCATATGTGCATGAAATAGTGATCTCATATCAAGATAAACAGTGTATGACCTTGCAGATGGGGCCCACTTAGAATTTTCTTCAGGTTAAGTAGCCCATTCCACTCAAAAGGTCTCTGAATGAGGTTTATTTAAGGATGATGAACAAAGCACCCATGTTTCCAGAGGTGAATTATTCAAACCTCAAAGAATCCCTCTTAACACATGCTCCTCCACTACACATGCTCATGATCAGAGATGCACATATTGTCAGTCACTAAGAGACATACTCAACTGGTTAATGTCAAGCAACTGACAAGCAAATCTGTCGTATTGAGCAGAATATTTGTTGTAGTCCATCTGGCAGAATCATTAGCATGATGAGCAAAATGCTAAGCAGTATTTTTGTCTGTCCTTATGTTCTGAGTTCAAATTCCACTGAAGTCAACTTTGCCTTTCATTCTTTCAGGGTTGATAAATTAAGAACCAGAGAAACTCTGGGGTCGATGCAATTGACTAGTCTCCTCCCCAAAATTTCAGGTCTTGTGCCTATAGTAGAAAGGAATATTATTATTATTGTTCAGTACCAATCTCTAAGTGAGAAGAACCAGGATGAAATGACAAATTGGGTGGCCAGCTTTTCACAGAAATGGGCAGAAAGAAGGTGATCCCTTAAAGGGTGGGCACAGGTGGAAAATGTCTACATCACTCCTGTTGTTGTTTACTGCCTGGCTGTTGTGCCTTGCTCCAGTTACCACCTGATCAGATTTGAGCATGTTATTTAGCTTCTTGTGGAAGGGATGTACTCCACTATTCAGGCTACTGAGGCTGTACCACTTGCAACATTTCTTAGATGGTGAATGTGTGTAAGTACCATTTCAGAAGCACATCTCTTTCATGGAGCAGCATCTCCTCTCTTTCATGGAGCAGCAGCCCTGGGTGAAGCAAAAACGAAGACTAGGTGCCTGGCACCTAGACTATCATCAGGCATTCATTGCTCTCTACCATTTGGGCAAAGTAGTCAGTGGGTGTTCTGCTCTTGCAATCTTTTGAGGATTTGTAGCTGGGATGAGTGATGATATTTTCAGAGAGACTTTGGGTATCAACAAAAAGGAATTGGCTTGTCTCTTCCAGTGGACTTTCCAATCAAGGACTACCATAGATAATTCCCCAAAGTCCTTGGTCTGTCAGGGCCACGGAGGAGTGGTAAACTTGACAAGCAAGGATGTGCCATGAGATGGGCTTGTCTGAGATGTACACAATGACAAAATCATTCTGCATACACTCATTCAGTGTCTGGGCATTGTTGACTGGTTGAGTTATATTGAATAGCTGCTGTTGTATGTAGGATGTATCTGGCTAACAACCAAGTCCATGGTAATGGTTGCCCTTTCAGCCTCCTTTAACTGGGCAGAGAAGGCTATTTTCCTTTGTCTGGTAGCTGTGACAAAAGAGGTTGTGTGGAGAGTGAGGCTGAAAGATATGAAGACAGTGACATTCCTCTCTGGCAGAGCCCTCTGTGACTTTTTCAAGTTTCCTTTAAAAAGAAAAGTTAGGGTGGAGATGGAGGTGCTGTCCTTGAGTGAACTAACGGTAAGGAAGATAGAAGTGGTGAAAATGGCAAGAGTGGATGGCACCTCATAATTATATGTGTAGACCGTGAGTAAAAGAATAAAATTGGAGAGATCGCTTGTCCTTGCCATTCAGGGAAATCTTGGATAGTGAGGTTCTTTGATTAGCCCAAGAAGCCGACTTGTATTGCATCTATATCATCATTCATTTGATTTTATGATTTTACATTGTATACCATGTATACTTGCTTTCATGGCTCTTGTCGATTCTGTATACTCTCTTTTGTCTTTTATCTTTTACTTGTTTCAATCATTAGACTGCAGCCATGCTGGGCTACCACCTTGAAAGAATTTTTAGTCAAAAGAATCAACTCCAGTATTTATTTTTTGCTAAGCCTGGTACTTATTCTATCAGTCTCTATTGCCAAACTGCTAAGTTATGGGGATGTAAACACACCAACACTGGTTGTCTAGCAGAGTTGGGGGAACAAACACAGACACAAAGACACACACATACATATGACAAGCTTCTTTCAGTTTCCATCTACCAAATCTACTCACAAGCCTTTGGTCAGCCCGAGTTATAGCAGAAGACATTTGTCCAAGGTGCCATGCGGTGTGATTAAACTCAGAAGCAACTGGATGGGAAGCAAGCTTCCTATGACATAGCCTTTCCTTTCAACTAAAACAAAGATATATAATTTTTGTGTACCTCAACAAGTGCAGTTAGTCACAGTTTTATTGTTGCTCTCCTTCTTTCTCCAGCTGAGGGAGTTATGTATTTCTTCAACTGCAAGACACCTATTTCTGTCCCTCTATTCATATTCATACAAAAGTAGACAGTAGAGCTTGGTGTAGTCTTCTCTCCAAACTGTCTGACCCATGCCAGCACGGAAGGAGGATATTAAATGATGATGATGTCGATGAAGATAACAATGCTCATGATGATGATTTCTAACATCATGAAATATTGTTGTCTTAGTAAGATATATATATATATGTGTGTGTGTGTGTGTGTGTGTGTGTATATATATATATATATATATATATATATATATATATATAGCTGATATGAAGAATTTATGTTATATGTATTGTTTATGATAGTCAGACTGGTGTCCTCATCTGGATGGTTGCTTTCATTGCATTTTGGTTGTTGTACACTCCAGCCTTCTTTAAGTGTCTGGTGTTGAACTCATTTGTTGCATTGGAATTTCAAACCTAACCCTTTATTTGATCTACAGGGGTGCACTGTTCTCATTCTGCTCTCTGTGTTTCATGACATTTTTTGCTTCAATTGAATTACGTAAATTACCTTAGTGCCTTGCCTGGACTTGGACCCAGAAGTAATTGTTAACTGACTAAGGCAGCTGCAACTGGATAGAATATGAGCCTGCTATAGGAAACATTCTCAAAATACCTAGTACTTACTTCTAACAGCTCTATAAACTACATTTAAAATATGATATAGGACACTAAAAGTTGATTTAAATTTGAGACCTATTAAGTGATGTTTCAATACTCTAACCAACCATTTAATCACTACATCCAAATGTAGAAATAGCATGAATATAAAACTAATTCAAAAGTAGAGGTATATGAAATTCAGTATCTTTGTGGTTTACTTTAAAATTGCAAGAAGTATTTTTTAAATTGCTTTGGCAAAACTTTGAAAAGAATTATAAATTATAAATGACTTATTGATAACATCTTCATAAGCAACATTTTTCTAAATGCTAACCTAAGGTTAGCTAACTTACACAGTTTCTTTATATTTTCGCTTTCATATCATTAAAAAAATCATCTCTCTAACATCTGCTCTGTGCTTATAATTTATATATTATTTTGCCATTCATGAAATCATATAACTCAACATTATAATGTCTATTCAGTAACACTATGAATGCAGTTATACTCCTAACATACATATAGTGTTCAGCATTGACAAAAATAAAAGGACTTGACTCCTAGTAATATTTTAATTAAGAAAACGCCATCATTACATAGATATAGAATGAATATAGTTTGTTTTGTCAGTACCTCAAGACTATAGCAAGACAATCTCCTGCAATGTTATTGTTCTTTATACATTCACTAGTTTATATTGTTTACATACTACCAAATTTTTTCTCTTTTGTTACTATATTTCATTTGAAATATATTGCCACTTTCAATTAATTTAGAAAATTATAAAACATTTAATAAAATAACTTTGTCATTATTAAGCCAGTGTATAAAACATAAATTAGCATGAAAATTTGGCGGATGGTTTTTAATTTAGATTACTTTAAAACAGGAAGTTTCTATCATAAAACTAAGAGTGGTATCAAATGGGCTGGAATCAAAGGGATTAAAGGCATTCCTTGAGTTAATGATATATCATATGTCAGAGTCTTATATTTAGATATTGTTGTATAGTCTTTTTATAACACCCATACTGGAATCTTTAAGAGTTACTCAGTTCCTATAGAGTTTTAGTACTAGGACGAAAAAAAGTAAAATAAAGGCTCAGCTGAGACTTCAGTCAGTTTCTAATTCCTTACATTGATGGAAATCATAGCACCTTCATCTGTGTACTTGACATCACTTACCAGCCACTTATCTATACTTAATTTCCTCCTCCTTATCTGACAAAAAATGTGTAACTGTGTCACTTTCTTTAGATTGATGAAACTAAAGTGTATACACACACACACAAACAAATATGTCTATAATGTATGTATATTTATATATACACACATGCATACAATACACACATGCCCACAACACACACACATGCCACACACACCACACACACACACTCACACTCACACACACACACACACACACACACACACACACACACACACACACACACACACACACACACACACACATTATAGCATATATTTCTGTGGTAGTTCTGACATCTAATTTCCATGCATTCATATGAAAATGAGAATCCATCATTCATCCTACTACAAACACAGATACACATTACATTCCCTACTCTACATGTGTATACACACACCCTAATGCATGTGTAATCCCTTTTCTACATACACACATACACATGATACATTACACACATATTCACATACACATTTATTCATCTAATTATATGTGGGTGTGTATTGGACATGTTATGTAATTATATATGCTATGCAATCACTAAATTTTAATGTAAACAAATATTATAAACAAGACTGACAATGTTAGGGAAAAGTGGGTGTGTTGAAACCAGTACCCAAAGGTCAAAATATATTCAGTCTGTATATGTTTTTTTTATGAAATATCATCATCATCATCGTCGTCATCATCACCACCACCACCATCTTTATCATCATTGTCATCATCTTCATCAACATCACCACCATCCTTATCACCATCAACACCATCATATTCGTCATCATCATCATCATTGTCATCAATTCATTTAGTAATATCCCATGTAAGTAATATGGCTCAATATTACAGTAGTTTTACATTTTATGTCTAATATCTCATTTGAAACTTCAATAACTCTCATTCTTTGATCTTCTACTATCAATCCACAATCCAGTTTTACTCAGTATGCAGCATCTATTCAGGTTTCATGTTTGTAAATGAGCAGCCATCTTATATATATTAAACAACACCTTTGAGGCTTGGTCACATTTTAATTATGGACTTAATTATTAGCTCCTTTCTTGTAGTGTGTGTTATTTAAATAACTGATCAACAACTTTCAGCGAACAACTCTAATAGTAGTAGCAGTATAAGAGTATATGCTGTAACAGTGCATCACTGCATCCATCATTTGTTGGTGATTCCCTACACTACTCCTGGTGAATGATGCCTCTGCACCACTCAGGCAACAACCTGCCAGCCCATGGGTCTGTTTGGATAGTCGTTGTTGGGGAGGGTTTTACGAGACTGGAGCGAAAATCTTACCTCAACCCCCTTTTAGTCATCTTTTACAGCATACAGAGGAAATGCTGGGACCAATCTTTGACATGCGGGTCTCCAAACAGCATGAAAGTAATATAAATTAAAGTGTTTTCCTCAAGAACACGGCATGCAATCTAGCCTGGGAATCAAACCCAAAGCCACATACCTTCACTAATGGTCAATGGCAATTCAGTGTATCTAAAATGATGGTCTCTTATCATACTTCTATGAAACTCACAGTACCCTTTGAGTACTCCCCCCTTTTTTTACACTGAGACTAAAGTTTAGTTGTTTTTCCATCAGCTTTCTTTTCACTACATAGTGCACACTCTTATCATGTACTCATTCCTGTACTGACCAAGCATTATTGGCATTGTATCTCCTCCATTACAGTGTACTCTTTAATTGTGTAGTCCCTTATTGCATACTCCGTAACCTTATATTCACTATTGTGCTGATTAGACACGACTGGCATTGTGTCTATCCCCTTACAGTGTACTCCTTTACTGTGTACTCATTCCTGTCCTGACTATAGGCACTGTATCAATTCCCTTGCTGTGTACTTATCAAAGTTACATTACTTCTTTAACTCTTTAGCATTAAAACTGGCCATTTCTGGCTCAAACATTCTACCCGTTTTATGTTCAGATTGGCTAGATCTGGCCCATCACACCTACCCTATATAATTACATCATTGAAATCACAAAGTTACAAAATATTGCATGATTAATTCAAAACGATGTGAATAAATAAGCATTATAATAGATGGTGTTTTCTCAATGCTAAAGGGTTAATTACTGTTTCATTTTTACAATTCTTGTTTTTAAACATGACCTTTCTTTTAACTAAATTCACATTTTTTTCTTTGAAGCTCACTTTCTTAAGTTTCACATTTGTTTTTAGGCTTGTTTTGATTTCATTGTAATAAAGAAGTTACTGTTGTCATAGATTTTGTGGATATTATCTGAAACTTCTTTCTTCAAACTTGAAGACAGAACTCTGACAATTTGGAACCAACATTTACTTTACTCATACTTAGACTGAACACCTCTTGTCAGTCATTTTTGTAGTGTATGTTATTTAAATAACTGATCAACTCTGGTAATTTGGAACCAATATTTACTTTACTCATACTTAGTCAGAACACCTCTTGTCGGTCATTCTTGTAGTGTGTGTTATTTAAATAAATGATCAACAACTTTTAGTGAACTACTCTATAGTAGTAGTAGTATCAGGGCATGTGCTGTAACAGATTAGTAAGCAAAGGCCACTATCAAAGATTTTGAATATTTTATTTTTGTCAAGTGTAAAATACAAATGTCTATTCTTAGCCAAGACTTTCCTTCATGGTTGTATAAAAATATACTCTTTGTAATTCTACACTTTAGTATATCCAAAACTTTATCATGTACAATCTTAATTTTGCTATGGATCTCTCATTTACCTTCTTAACTGATTAATTTACTTGAGACTTCTATAACCCACACCTCATATTTTGTTTTTGCAACAGTTAACAGTGATGATATGAAGTCACTTACTTAGATATTGTTTTCCAATACAATTTGATTTGCTAAGTATGCGACTTGTATTATACTCACCAATATTAGTGTTTTAGAATCTCATCAAAAACTTCTACAGGTTCTACAACTTGTTTTCATCTTCTTAATTGATTAAATCACTATCAGCCACAAAGAACTTGTTTGGTTTGCTATACATTTTCTCTAGTGCATCCATACTACCTGTAGTAATTTTGTGCTACTTTCTTTAATCAAATATGTATACTTTTACAATTATAGATTCTAGACTTATGACCCTATTAATGGTTGAAACCATTTCAACTCTTTTACAAACAAGAATCAGATAATAAGTAAACACATGAGGAAATGAATGCATTAAAAAATAATAGAAATAAAAATGTACCTATCATATTCAGTGGGAAAGATAAAAGGTTTGGTATGATATAACCTGCTCTGAAGGAACTTATGAACTCACCTGTATCAATATATTGTATATAATATAGAAATCTTCAAAACCATTATAATGTATAGCTGAGTTGGAGAAGAAATAAGTAATGCAGATCAGATTTCATTGGCATAAAATCAATCAATCAATAAAAACAATGTTCATTGAATCACTGCTTTGATCATTGCTTTATCAAGTAATCTTTACTTGAGCAGAACCTAATTTCTTTGTTTTCTTTTTTCTTTGTTAATCTAAATCAATTTAGTTTTTCAGTGTAAATGATAATTTAATTCAGTTTTTGTTGTTGTAATTGCTTATTTGAACACTAATATTTTTCTCATTTGGAAAAATTAGATTCAGGGTTTATTTTTTATAAAAATATATCTAACTCTTTTGATACCAATTCACCAATGACTACCGCTGATTTTATAAGACTAATTTCCTGTTTTATAATGATGCAAATCAAAATATTAATTTATATTCATAACATCAGCTTAATAATAATAATAACTATAAAGTTATTTTACAAAAATGTAAGGATTATTTATCGACATAATGTGGCAGTCCTGGTTAGGATGAATGTTACTAATAATTAGCCCCAGGAAACATCGTCTCCAGCTGGCTATTGACACACTATTTTACAAAATTCATCATTATTTTAAGAATTAATTGAAACAAAGACAGTGCTTTTCAGTAGGAATATGGGAACAAAGAGGTTAAATTGAAAATTTTAAAACACTTATATTTTATAATTAATTACTGGAATTTGTTTCCATTTCCAGGCTGGTGCTGATATTGAGCTTAAAGATACTCTTGAAAAGACTGCATTACATCATGCTTGTAACAAAAGCTGTGAAGACGTAGTTGTTGTTCTCATAAGAAATGAAGCCAATATTAATGCCTATGACCAAGTAAGTATTAAACTAAATCATTAAAATTCTTGATTTAATTTTGTAAATATTTATTACATATCTTGTAACCATGATGAAAAACGTTGTATTTGTTAGACTTTATTTTAACCTTGTTAGAAAATGTAACACTGTATTACACAAATCCATATAGGAGCCCTCTTTTAACATTCCTATCCATTCTTCCTACATGGGTATCATATAGCATCGTAAAAATGTTGATCAATAAAAATGCTCTTAATCTAACTTAGTCAAAGGATATGTTCCTTCCTTTAAAGAAAAAAGAAAAAAAGAATCAAACTATTATTAAGTATTCAACTTTATCTTGATCCTTGTTATTTTCCTGCTATTGCATGGAATTTTTGCAATTCTTGCAGACACATTCTGTAGAAACTCAAATAAAACGTTTTTGTCCATATGGTGCCATTCATTTGGAATAAAATCCTATCATCATATTATATATTTCTTTTTAAAACTGGTTTATATTTCAGCATTATTTCATTCTTAACACATGCAGAAATGGATGTTGTTTTCATCATATTAATTCTATTTTTTTGACTTTCATATTTTCAGAAGTAATTTTTTTTTTAATGAACGATTTCTAGTAGAGAAGTATTTAATGCAAAATGAATTTTAGAGTTGTAATTCCCTACAACTCTAAAATCAGTTTGCTTTAACTCTTTAGCATTCATATTACTCTGTCAAATGTGATGTCTATACCTCATAGAGTATATACCTCATAGAATTCTAGCTGTAATTACTGCCAAAGGCAGTCCTACCCCATATTAAAATAAATTTGTTTGAAATTTTAAGGTGTTTCTATTATTTTGTCCAAACCCTGTATATACACATACACACACACATATGTATTTAAAATGGTCTTTAAAAACTCCTTAAAATGATTTAGTTCTAATGTAATTGGTATTTTAAATGGATTTCATTTTGATTTTAACAATGAATCTTTAGTCATTTAATCAGTAGAAGCACCTGCTCATTGAATAAGGAAATAACTGAGTATTTCATATACATGTGTGCCCTTAACACAATATACAGGTGGAATCGCTGTAAAAAAGCATGACAAGAGTGAATCTTTAAATTACAGGAGCAATCCATCTGATTGGTTTCCTCATAGTTTTCATCAACTCCAGTTTCACTCAACCTGAGTCTTTGATTCAAAGAACGTTTGTCGGAAATGTCATCCAGTGAGATTGAACATGGGATATCATGATTGTAAAGCAAACTTCTTAACCGTCCAGTCATTGATCTTTAGAATATATACTTTCTGATTTTTGGATAATTTCATACATATCAACATCATATCAAAATGCTATAGATTTTTACTCAACTTTTTGCTAAACCAACATAAATTTTCAATAGAATATAGACGTATAGGTGCAGGAGTGGCTGTGTGGTAAGTAGCTTGCCTACCAGCCCCATGGTTCCAGATTCAGTCCCACTGAGTAGCACCTTGGGCAAGTGTCTTCTACTATAGCTTTGGGCTGACCAAAGCCTTGTGAGTGGATGTGGAAAACAGAAACTTAAAGAAGCCCATTGTATATATATGTGGTGTGTGTGTGTGTGTGCCTGTGTTTGTCCCTCCTCCCCCAACGTTGCTTGACAACCGATGCTGTGTGTTTATGTCCCCTTAACTTAGTGGTTTAGCAAAAGAGACTGACAGAATAAGCTACAAAGAATAAGTCTTGGGTTAATTTGCTCAACTAAAGGTGGTGCTCCAGCATGGCCACAGTCAAATGACTGAAACAAATAAAAGAATAAAAGAATAGAAGAATATATACACACACACACACACACACACAGTGAGAGAAAAGAGAAAGAGAGAGGCAAATTTTTATGTAAATTAAAGTTGTATACATCAACTTGGAGAAGATATATTACTTGCCATTCATACAAGTTCAGTTCCTTAAATTTGACACATGCTACAATACTGCAATATATCTATTTAAATAGTGCTGAACATGGTTTGTAGAAAAGTACCTCAGTTCAGTTTATTAATCCTTTCACCAAAATTGATTTAAATATTCAAACTGTATAGACACACTTTCTCTTTTATATGATAATTTTAAAATATACACTTGATAAATGGCAAGCAAACAAGTAAACTTTGAATACTAATAGGAATGTATGCAAACTTACTTAATCCCCAAAACTATTGAAAGCATTTTTATTATTCACATAACATGACCTTAATTCATAATTTAAACCATTTTACCTTAAGTTAATGTCATTATCAAATTTATAATAAGCATTGGTGTATGTGCTCAAACTTGAAAGTAATATAATGAATTATGATTATAAATCATTTTTAGCTTGTTTCAGCTGTGACTATTGTGGTCACATCATAAATACAAGTTAAATGTACCATCTCTGCAGTGGCCACACACTACACATCTTTACAGTGATCACATCACACATCTTTATAGTGATCATGTACTATACAGCTTTACAGAGATCATATGTCTATAAGCTAAACCAAAACTACATCCCAAAGACTAGACTGTATTGTTTACATACCACTGCTATACCTACAGACACTAAACTACATCAAGAAATACTTCCATCTGTTTCACTAGTAAACCTTCACTTATTAACATGCTACAACCACTGGTTTACATATGGTCTGTTTCTTCTCTGTATATCATTGTTTGTGAATCAGATTAGCAAGTTGTGTACTACCTCTAAATTAGTTTCTCTAAATTAGCAAGTTGTGTACTACCTCTATCTGAACCTATATAAATGCAACAGCTTCTCTTCTGCTCAACAAGTTTACTTCTTCCACACTAAATATCTATACACATTATTACTCAGACAACAGATTTCTCTAGAACTCACACCATGGCCACAAGTAATAACATTCAGATGTTCAAATTAAGGCTCAACTTCATTGTCTAGTTTTTGGAAGGTCTGTAAAGGTCATGAGCACATCTCTTTTAACAAGATAATTAGTTAAAATGTTCAAAACAAATTGTGTTTAAAGCTTACCTTTAATATTGTTTTATTTCCCTAAGGTACTGAGCTGGCAGAATCTTAGCAGCATTTTGTCCATCTTTACATTCTGAGTTCAAATTCCGCTAAGGTCAGCTTTGCCTTTCATCCTTTCAGGGTCAATAAAATAAGTTCTAGTTGAGTCTCTTGCGTCAATGTAATAAACTTATCCCACCACCCAAAATTACTGTTCTTGTGCCGATATTTGAAACCAATATTGTTTTATTCCCTGTAATATCATTTCAATCTACTTAAAATTTGTATATATGACATGAGAAATGGTATCTTGCTGTAAATGATTTAAATAATAATGATAATGAGCTTATTGTATACAGTACTCAAAAGCATAGTACTTGTCAGAAAAGGTTGAAAGAAAGAACAGAAAGCAACAAGTTAAGTAAAGAAAGACAGCAATGGAAACTAAAAATGCATGCACAGTACACAGAATAAAATGTAAAAGACAGAGAAGTGAACAATAATAGAGCCATAAAGAGGAAAAGGTACAATAGGTATGTCAGAAGTAGTGTTAGCAAATTTCAAGAAACAGTATTTTTGAAGGATGCAGTGTCTTGATAGTTATTAACTGACATGGTAATTTATTCCATGCTTTGACAATTCTGAACATGAAAAAATGATTCCAAAAGTCATGCTATTCACAAGTGGTAGTATTGAATTCAAAAAGATAGCCACAGTTGTTGTTAGAAACATGGTGGGTAATCTTGTGAGTTTCTATCAAGTCAGTTGCTAGATTTTAAAACTTTAGTGTCTCAATTCCCCAAAAAGAAATACCTTCAAGATATGGTGACCAACAGAAGGTTTTCATCTGGTTGCACATCTTTGGACAGCTTCCAGAAAATCAACATTCTGGACAAGATGGGAAAGAATTATTCCACTTATATCTGTGTAAAATGCAATGTAAACAGATATTTAAAAAATAAGCATCAATTTTATAGTAGATTTTATTTTTTAAGTGTCATATCTGGGAATTTATCAATTGTTAATTCTAAAATGGATCTAAAATATTACAAGAATTATTCACTGTCAGTAGAACTTTTTAGAAATTAACTGATCATATAGCATTCATAATTCAAAATGCCTAATCTTTACCACATTTTCAAACTTCAGTGAAAACATGTCTCATCATCTCATTATCATCATAAATTTAATGTCTGTGTTCCATGCTGGCATTGATTGCATGGTTTGACATAATCTGATGGGTCCAAGCATTGCATTGTGCTCCAGTGTCTGCTTTGATATGGTTTCTATGGCTAGATGTATTTCCTAATGCCAACCACAATACAATGTGTAGTGGATGCTTTTTGCAGCACTAGCGAGGTCGCTATGCAATGTGCCAGATGACAAAACTCCAATGGGGGATCAGTATTTGTGTGAAGAGATGAGAGTATGGGAGGAGGGAAGGAGGGAGGGGGAAAGTAGGTTCTACTCGACTTTAGGAGGAACATTTGAGATGGTCAGTAAGAGCTTCAAGACAAGGTGTCTCCTCAAGGTATGAGGTGAGTAGAAGTGTGTTGAAACAGTGAAACTAGAAGTGTGGGTGCATGAGAGTTTGCAGGAGTGTATGGAAGAGTAGAAAATGAGGTAATGGGAGGTAGGCAATAGCTTCCAAGATTGAGTATGATTTGCAGTGTGAATGTAGAGAGTTATAGATGATCTATGATGTCATAGTTGAGGAAGGTAGAAGGGTGTAAAAGAGAGTGGAGGGGTGTGGCAAGAGAGAGATGACAAGTAGTTGGGTACACTACAGGAGTGGGGAGGGTTGAGAGAAGCAAGTGTAGTGCATGTGGGGAGACAGATTGGTGGTTCAGTAGGTGGGGAAAGAATCGCTAACATGTGAGGAGAACAGTAATTTATGGATGAAGAGCGGCTAACAAATGAAATGTTGCAGGGAGCAAAAAATAGGATGATATGAAGGTGGACGGAGAGACAGTCAGAGAGATGTTTGGAGGAGTTTGGGCAATGTTTCCATTTATGCACATATATGCACACAGTGCTTCTAGAAGTCAATTGCAATTTCACAAAGGTGGGTAAGTTTTCTTAAGAACCTTATATCACCAGAAATCCTGGTCTTTTGTCATCTCCTCCATGAGACTCAAGGTCCTGAGATCAGATTTGGTTACTTCATCATGTATCTTTCTGGGTCACCCTTTTCCATCTAGTGACCAGCATTTTTTTACACGTCTGTCCTCATCCATATGTATCACATGTCCATACCAGCACACTCTCCTTTCATGCAAAGATTCCTCTTATGCCTAGTTTTTCTCTCAGCGCATTTTTACTGTGTAATTCCTTTACACTTACATTGCACATCCAACAGAGCATGCTCACTTTACGCTTTTTCCAGTCTTCTCAACCCTTCAGCAGTCAAGCTCCATATCTCACTATCATACAGCATTTCAGTTCTAACACAAACAACATACAATCTGTCCTTTACTCTGTTAGAAAAGACCTTTGTTGTCAACAGTAACAATAGCTCTCTGAATTTTCTTCAACCTGTTCTTACTCTGCCTATTAAACTTTTAGTGCAGCCATCTCCCTTGCTCCAAAGTAATACAAGCTATCAACTAATTCTAGTGAACCATTCCAGCATTCAAGAACATCTATTTTCAAAGTGTTCATAGTAAGTACTGCTCCAGCACATCTATTACCTATGAAGCTCATATTCTCTGCTAAGCTGCCTTTGATTCCACATATCTTGTGTGTCTAAAGTTTGCATTGAGTATTATGCATATGGAGTTTATGCATACTCCTTTTCAAGGCCATTTTCCTTAAGATACCAGAGTTCTGTCTTCTTTCCTACTTATTAGAACCTTCATCTTTGCTAAGTTTCCCTTAAAACTTCTTAATTCTAGGTTTAGCTTCCATACCCAAAATTTCCTCTCTAATTCTCCTATAAATGTAGCTATGAGAGCTAGGTCTTGAGCATATCAGAGTTTTCAAAGATATGCAGTCTTAAACTCTTCTGTGACAGCCCTTAGGATGAATAGGAGAGAACTGTTGACTGGCCCTTGATGAATCCTTACCTTTACACTAAATTTGTCACTGAAATTATTGTCAGCTCTTACTTTGATCACTCCGTCATTGTATACAGCTCGTACAGCCCTTACAAGCCATTCATCCAAACCTAGTTTCCTCAAAGATCACCAAATTACTGAGCTTGGTACTCTGTTGAATACTTTCTCTGGATCAATAAAAGCCAAGAATAGCAACTTATTTTTAGCCAGATATTTCTCCTGCATTTGTGTCACAATGAAGTT
The DNA here is from genome assembly GCF_001194135.2 of Octopus bimaculoides. Classification (NCBI taxonomy): domain Eukaryota; kingdom Metazoa; phylum Mollusca; class Cephalopoda; order Octopoda; family Octopodidae; genus Octopus; species Octopus bimaculoides. Next base: position 104,737,477 of record NC_068984.1, on the reverse strand, counting down.
TGCATTTGTGATGCTTTTTCTATGAGCAAAGCCAAACTAAGTTCACTCTGTCATGAATTAACTATGCTACCACTCTTTCTGGGACCTTCATAACATGATCTGGCAGCTTGATCCCTTTCTAGTTGCTTGCATTTCTCAAAAGCATCATCTCTGTCATTGTAGCAGTTTACAATAATACTTCTATGCCAGTTATTCAGGATGACAACTTGTATGACTTGATTGATTATCCAGATGGTATTTGTGTATCTTAACTACCTCACTAGATATTTTGAGCATCTCTGTAACTATCCATGGTGGGCCTACAGCCTTCTCTTGTTTCATGCCCTTGATTGCTTTATCTTTCAAGTTGCTATCAACCTGAATTGTTGGTCCTTCTATAGAGTCAACATAAGGTAGCTCCTTTTTACCCCATGCATTCTACATATTCAGCAGCTTTTAATAAAAATAATTCCATGTCATTTTCATGTCTTCCATCTCAATGGTAAGTGCATTTTCATCATTCTGAACATACTTCTCACCAATGACATCTCTGTTCTCTTTCACAAATTTTCTTGTAATTTTGAACAATTCATGTCTTTGATCCTCCTGATGCAGGACATATGCAGATTTCTTCCTTTCTGCATCATCTTTAGCCAAATACACCTAGTGTCCAGCTGCCTTTCACACCATTAGTTAACACTCCCTACTGCTACCATTCTTCCAGGCTTTCCAATCCTGTCTCTTAGCCTTAAGTTCTCACCTTATCATTCCACTATCATGTTACTTTCAGTTTGGCTGAAACTTTACTCCATCCACATGTCCAGGGGAAATATAACCTTGTTTGGAAACAGGTGCAAATTGTCAACAGGAAGGGCATCTGGCTACAGAAAATCTACCTTAATGAAATCCTTTTGACCCATGCAAGCGTTGAAAAATAGATGTTAAAACAATGTTGTTGTTATTGATGATAATGATGCTTCATGTCTCTCTTATATTGTTGTAATGTAATTTATGTACAATAAATAAGATAACCAGACAACTGTAAAAACAATGTAATAAACTAAAAAATCCCTCTTGTGAACTAACCAACCAACACCTTCTGACTTCACTGTGAACTAACACAATCTTCACTTGACTCCGAACTCTGAATTCACTCAGATCATTACTATATATACTTTACTTGGACCAGTCTATCTATCTCTTGCAAAGGGACATCGTAACTCTCATCACATCTCCCCTTTTGAGATTTCGACTACTGTGAGAAAGTGGAATTTCTTTTCTTTTTCTTTTTTTTCTTTCCAGCACCTCTCTCCCTTTTTTTTTTAGCTGTTGTATCTTAATTGTTGCCCGACTTTTAAAGTAGTATTGTTCGTTGCACACAGCACTTTTTCTTTTCATCGTACTAAGCGCTCTTGTTAACACTTTTTTTTTTTTGAAAATTTAATATCTTTTCTGTTTAGGTATAACTTTCAGATGTTCTATGGGGTTCAATATCTCTTGGTTCTAGCACTTCAAACATATCATAGAAGACTTCCATTGGTATTACCCTTCATTCTTCTGTATGTCTCATCTTTACCTGGTTAAGGTGTCTCATATGTTCCAAACGTTGTCCTTTAATTAAATACATCATTTTACCTAATATTTTGATTACACAGCCATCCTCCCAACCTTCTTTACCATTTTTGTAATTTTTAAAATGAACTTTGTCTCCTACTTTGAAATGTTTTGTAATATTTCTTGTATTTCCTTCAAATGTATTTTTTGCCTTTATGTATTTTCTCCTGGCAATAATTTATCAAAGATCGATTTTATTTTCAGGATATAATTGGCTTGTTTGAGTTAGTTATTTCTCACAGAACACTTTCATTAGCAACTTTACTTGTTTTTCTTTCTAATTATTTTACTGCTACTGTATTAATCCAAATAGCTAGTCCCTTTTACTCTTCTTTTTTTAATTTTGTTTTCTAATCCTAAACCGTTTTAGTTATTTTACACTGTTTAAATCTTTCATCTATTAACATTAGAGCATTCAAATGTTTTATATTTACCAATTCCATGTTTGTTGTATATTTTCTTAAACTTAATTACTTAAAGAGAGTTTTTGATACAGCTTTTTGATAATCCTTTTTACATGTGCAACTTTTATACTTTTCCAGTAGAGAAGTGCTACAAAAAATTAGTGTAGGCTACACACATTGAACATTCAGGTAGATTCTGCCTGACTCAATTTGTAAGCTTCAAGAAATCTTTATCTAATAACTAAAACTTTCGACATTATTAAATCAATAGAATTTCTTGGCAAATACAAGACTTGTTTCTGATTCTTTATCAAATAACTATTGTATTTCTTCATTTGGGTAGAATTAATCTTGTTTCTTAAATTACTATCTTTTATTCTTTTTTTAAATTAGAGATATAAATAATCAGTCACAACCTGTTTTTATTTCTGACTTATGTATACAAATTTCCAAAAGCAACAAACTTTTTTGTGAAATGTATTCAACACTGATGATAATATCAATGTTATTAATTCACAAGATAGCTCTTATCCATTTATTATAAAATTTAAAATGTATTTTTTTAATGCAATACAGATATATCTAAAAGATGTGTAATACCCCAAAATCTGGTTTACTTTTTCTATTGTTTATTTAATAATAATAATCTCTTCTACTATAAGCACAAGGCCTGAAATTTGAGAGGAGGGGGATAGTTGATTTTCTTGACCCCAATGCTTGATGGATTCTTATTTTATCAACCACAAAAAGATAAAAGGCAAAGTTGACCTTGGTGGCATGCATTTGGACTCAGAACATAAAGACAGACGAAATGCCACTAAGCATTTTGTTTGATGTGTTAATGGTTCTGCCAGTTCGCCACCTTAATAATAGTAATAATAACAACAACAATTATATTTAATATGTTTGTGTACATTTAGATGTAGAGAGACCTCTGCTGTGGAAATTCTCTAAAGAAAAAAATTCTCTTTAAAGACAATGTGAGTGAAAACATACCACTAAGCAATAAATGATGTAATTTGACCATAGGACACATGTTTCTGCATCATTACACTTCATTAACTAAGCATGATCTGATGATGATAGTCTGATGACATCATTCATAGCTTAATGGTGTGTTTTTCACATACATTATCTATAAGGAGAATTTTCTCTCTTGAGACAATTTCCACAGCAGATGTCTTCCACATCTGAATGTACACAAATGTTTTTAATATAATTAAATACACTAAGCTGGCAGACTCATCAGCTCACCAGACAAAACGCTTAGTGGCATTTTGTCCATCTTTACATTCTGAGTTCATCCTTTCGAAGATGATAAAAGAAGTATGAGTTGAGCACTGGGGTTGATTTAATCAGCTTACCCACTTCCCCCAAATTGCTAGCTTTGTGCTAAAATTTGAAACAAATATAATTATGCACACTTATATTTTAATCGACACTGTTTAAAGTGCCTCTAATTAATCAAGAATATTTTTTTTCAATTCTTAGAATTAGAAATTCATTAATAATAAATACAAATAACAAATATAAAGTTCTTTCATCAATAATTTAATATGAATCCAAACATAGCTTGTGACTTTTAAAGGAAAGTAAGTTGATTTTTGCTTGTTGGTTTATAATTAACAATTTTTCTTCTTTTGTTTGTGATAAATCTCAAGTGATATATCATTACTTTTCTAAGATTATCTGGTTTTAAAACTGAAGAACTGTAGCCTGAGTGTTTATCTGTCTTTATATAGAATGAAAATAGTTTGTATTGTCTCAATGGTAACATCATAACAGGTAATTACTGTTGTGAAAAGAAGTGGTTTGTTACAAGAAAAAACAACTAACCACTTTCTAATTTACACATTTACTGTATGTTTGACTAAAAACCTCAAGAGATAAATATCTAAGAAAAAACACTCTCAATAAGTAAATAACTTTGATGAGGATTATAATATCCAGTTCATTTCAATTACAGAAGAATACTGTAGTTCAAAAGTTATTACTAAATCCCTTTGGAACCTAAAAATGTCATATAAAAAGTAAATGGTCTCTAAATTACGATGTTAACAAACCTCCTGATGGAAAGAATTCACTAGAAAAAGAAAAGCAACAAAAAAAAAATAACCAGATGTTAGCCAAGAGTATTGAAAAGATTCTCAAAATATGTGAAACTAACCTAACAGTTAGAAATGTACTACATAGTCATCAGTCTGTTTATTTAAGAGATATGTAAGAACACACACACACACTTATGTATACAGATACATGATCAGATAGAAGTATATATGTTTGCATATAAGAACATCCACTGCAGGTAGACTTATTTTTTGTTGTATTTAAAAATTTCTATTACATATTAACATATTATAGCAATGGCAGGGTATCCTTGTCAATGAGTACAAACTGTTTCTGTTAATAACATATATGTTGATATTAGATGAGTGAAGATGTTTTTCTAGCTGATTCTCTGGGTGTCTATAGAGTTTCCTTTGTTTGTGCACCCTACATGTTACTCTGGGTGCCTACATATCAGTTGCCCATGCTACAAGACTTTCCCAGATAATAAATAGCCAAAGATATTTCAAAATAAAACTCTTCATTTAAAATATTAGAGTTATGATAATCAACATTTTTGTTTATGGAACATCTTGTTTTACCTAAAATTTTCAATATTAGAGAACAATTAGTTAACAATGTAAAGTTTCAATTCTGCCAAATTGTGACAACCTGAGGGGTTTATTTTATGTACTTTAATAACAGTGTCTTTCGAGGGCAACAATTGGTACTGAAATATGCAAATGACAGTAAAATGCAGTATCTACTTATGACAAACTGAAGCCTTCTATAAGGACCAACAGCAATAACACAAAAGTAATTTCTCTCTTCTGGTGTGAAATCATTAAGCTTTATTTTATTGATCAACTTTAATATTAGCCATTAGAGAAGGTAGTAAGCTGGCAGAATCATTAGCATGCTGAGCAAAATGCTTAGCAGCAATCCATCCATGTTTATGTTTTGAGATCATATTCCACCAGAGTTGACTTTGCCTTTCATCCTTTCTGGGTCAATAAAATAAGTACCAGTTGAGCATTGGGGTTGATATAATCAACTTACCCTCTACCCCAAAACTGCTGGCCTTGTGCCAAAATTTGAAACTAATATTATTCATTAGAGATAAGTTTTTTACATAAAATTTTATAAATTTGAATTTTAGAAAAGCAAAATCTAAAAATTATGGTTTTCCTAAAAATAAACCCTAATTACAATGTAAAATTATATGTTTATTTCATCTTTTTATTTTTTTATCATTTTTAAAAAGATACATGTAACAAAGAAAGTTTGTATCATACATCTGTACATCACAGAATTTGCAACTGGAAATTAAACATCACTTAGCTTTTCTAATACTATTATTATTTCTATTATTCTTACATGCTATTTCCTTTTGTGTCTTTCATCCCAAAGAGAGGATGATATTCTATATCTGGTACACTTATTGCTGAAGTGTTACAATAACTACAACATAAGACATATCCATTAACTTTTAACTTCTTGTAAACCACAGTACCACATGAAACAGCATTGGTCAACCAGTTATGAAATGCATGATATCATAAGAATCATACTAACCTTGTTTACATTCATTTCAAAGGATGTGAGAAAGTCTCCAATATAAGAGAGAAAATGCTATTCCTGTATCATCCATTTCTGATCTGTAGAAGAATCATTACAGAAAGGGTTTTTGAGTAAGGAAATCTTCAACAGGAGATTAAGAGCTCAAGCCTAGTTCAATGTTAAAGTAGAAAGATTATATTCTCATTCCCACTTATTCCTTGAAGTTATGTCTGAAGGAAATACATTTTACTCAGCAATATTATTGAAAGGCAGCAAGCAGGCAGGATCATTAGCATGCTGGTCAAAATGCTTAGTGCCATTTCACCTGTCGTTACATTTTCAGTTCAAATTCTGCCAAGGTCAACTTTGCTAGTCATCATCTTGAGCCTGATAAAATAAGTACCAGTTGAGCACTGAGATTGATGTAATCGACTTATCCCTTCCCTGAAACTGCTGGCCTTGTGCCAAAATCTGAAACCAATATTAATGAATGTATAAATTTTCATTGTTGAGCATTGAATTCCATCTTAGTTTTATTGTTTCATCAGACTTATAGTTAACTATATTTTCATAACCTAAGTAAAAACTGGAATGTAAGGAAGACTGAAAGTTGTCAAGAGAAATCCAGCAAATCCATAGATCAAAAATCAACTCATACAGAAACAAAATTACTTCTATTGGTTGATAGTTAAGTTTTAAAAATAGCTAAATCAAAAATAGCCTTCATTAATCATCATCTTCCTCCTCCTCCTCATTATCATCATCATTATCATCGTCATCATCATCATCATCATCATTTTATCAACATATGTTTATTCCTGCTGACATAAATTAGACAGGTTAACTTCATCAACTACTGCAATCAGAGAACATATGACGATGACAATGACAGCAGCAGTAGTGGTGGTGTTGGTGGTGGATCATCATCATCATCAGCAATAACATTGTTGATAGATAAACAGATGAAGCTCAAGATTAATAAAAAAAAGAAAAACAGATGCTAGCATTTCGGTTACATTTGCTAACTACAACTTAGAACGATTTCCTTTACTAATAATCTAAGATGTTAATGCCATACACATTATTATATTTCATATACAACATTAACATAATCTCTTGTTGATGTGTGTGTGTGTGTGTGTGTGTGTGTGTGTGTGTGTGTGTGTGTGTATTTATATATACTGAGGTTATATTTCTTTCACAAACAGAATCATTTCCATGTTACTGCAGTTGTAGAAAACAGCTGTTGAGAGATACACAGTGGCTGCAAGATAAATTTATGCTAAAGTTGTTGGTTTGTACCACTAACCAAAGTCCCTTATTCTTCTAGCTCCCAGTCAGTTCAGTTGAGAAATAGACACTACTCTTATTGAATCATTATACATTTGAATAGCATTCAGCCATAAGAAAACACACACTTGTTCAAGCAATATACAATATTTATCTTTACAAAATTCCATTCCACCATGCTGCCTTAAAATCATTGATGTAAATCAACTGGAGATAACAAAATAAAAAAAATAGTCAAGCCAGATGCAATGGAAAATTAAAATAGTCAACTGATGGTGCATGAAGAAGTCTATTCTTTTCAAGTAGCAATTTGGTAGAGCCACTTAAACACACAGGGGGTAAAATCAGATAGTGTGCTGTTGTTGATTGTTGTTGTTTACCAAACTAACAGCTTTATTCTAAATGAGTGATGAGCTGAGGTATGCTCTCAAAATAAATTACGCAAAAGAAGATTAAATATTAATAAACTTCCATCTTGTATTGATCACCAGATCTGCTTTTATAAATGAATGTGAATAAGATTAAAATAATCTCCTGTTGATGTTTTTTGCCCTCTCATTAAAACCATTGTCATACCTGCTCACAAAACATAGTGACCATAGAAATGAATCCAGAAGTATCTCCCATCTTTTCTTTGTTGATGACTTGAAACTATATGGGTCAAATATCAACTGCATGAAAAACAATTGGATATCATAACCTAATTTTCTACGAACATTGGAATGAAATTTGGTGAGTTCAAATGTGCATTTTTGACAATAAAACGTGGAAAAGTTGTGCCCTTCTCTGAAAATCTAAGAATGAATGGCTTGACAATAAAACCTCTACAGTTAGGTAATAATTATAGGTATCTTGGACAAGATAAGAATGTCGGATATGATGAATCCATAAATAAGGAGAGGGCCAGGAATGAATAACTCAGAAGAGTTGTCATCAGAACTCAGCTGATAAGAAGCATATTACTCACAACACCTTTGCTGTGCCTGTCCTCATGCCTACGTTTGGCCTTCTGAACTGGTCACTACAAAAACTCAATGAAATAGATGTTCAAACTTGCAAGCTGCTCAGTGTTACAAGAAACTCCAACATCAATGGAGATGTAGATAGGCTATATTTCCCATGCAAGGATGGTGGCCAGGGTCTCAAATCTGTATTGATGTTGTATGAAGCCCCATGTTGTGACACCAAAACAACATTTTCAGCAGAAGAAAGTGACCAGTAGCTATCTTGCCCAAGTTTGTGACCATGAAATCAACAACATAATTATGATAGTTAATGAACTTGAGGAGAGCTAGGAAATAAGAGTTGATTCAGATCTCTCCCCAAAGAGCATTGGTAAAACCTATTTGTCAGCAGAACAGAATTTTTTAAAATGGACCATTTCAGTGAGAAGATAGTGCATGGGTGCTTGGCACATAAAACACAAACCATAGAAAGGATTGATCATGTCAAAAGCTTGGTATAGAGTCCCAACAAATTTATGACATACCACTTCAAAAGTTAACTCCATGCAATTCAAGAACAAGAGATCCCCACTAAATACCTTCAACATAAAAGGCAGCAAACATTGGCAGACAACAAATGTATTATATCCTTGAGTTGGATATAGACTACACTGTAACAGTATTATAACACTACAAAAACTAAATCAGTAACAAACATGTAACTTATATCTCTTCTCAATGACTTCTATGACTGCCTTCACAAATGCAACTGCATACACCACACTGTTTGCCACACTGTCAGTACATATGTGCCGTTATAAGGTTTAGGACAGTTCACTTGCTATCCCACAGGGGTGTCAGAATTTCACTACATCTCCCCTTTTTGAACTTGACTTTTCTTGGAAGTCAATTCCTCCCCTTTTTTTTTACTTAATTCCCTGGGAAAAAATTGGAATATTCTTTTTTGTTTTGGCTCTACTTGCAAAGGTTCTGTTTTCTTTTCCTAGTCGATGTCTTCGTTGGTTTGACTTTTCCTTTGGGTACCAGGATGTCAAAAATGTCAAAGAAATTCCATTGGTTCTTCATGTCCTATTCTTTCTTCCGTAAACCGGTTTTTCTGTTGATTTAAATGTCTTTTCTGTTCCCATGTATAGCCTTGTACCATGTACGTTATTTTTCCCAAACATTTACTTATTATACCTTCTTCCCACTGTTTCTTTCCATTTCTGTATATTTTAAAAAACACCTTTGTTACTGATTTTGAAGCATTTTATCTTATTTTCGGTGTTTCTCTCCATTTTTTCTTTTCTTCCTGGTAGTGATTTGCCAAAAACTGACCTGACTTTCCTGATGAATATTAGTTCAGTCAGTGACATACCAGAAGTTGTGTTGAGGTTAGGTGTTATTCAGTAAACACTTAAGAATTGTGTCAATGCAGTATCAGCTAGTAGCTCATTCCTAGATTTTTTTCAATGCCCTCTTGAATGTGTTTACAAAACGTTCTGCTAGTCCATTCGATGTAGGATGGTATGGTGGTAATCTGCTCCACTGCATGCATTTTGCAGAAGTTTTTAAATTCCTTTGACATGAACTGTGTTCTGTTATCAGACACTATAGTGTCTGGAATGTCATATCATGCACAAAGTTCATCCAAAAATTCCATTGTTACTTTGGAGGTTGGCTTCCTACATTTACATATTTCTGGCCATTTCGTGTAACTATCCACAACTATTAGATAATACCCTCTATTTAACGGTCCTGCAAAGTTTATGTGTAATCTGGACCAAGGTATATCAGCCTTGGGCCAAGGCTGAATTTTTATAGGTGGGTCTTTTGCTGCCAGGGCACAACCACTGCAAGCTTTCGCCAATTTTTCAATATCCTGATCCATTTTCGGCCAGTAAATGTAGCTCCTCATCAGTGCTTTCATTCTTGCGATTCCTGGATGTCCCACGTGGAATTCTTTTAGCATACGATTTTGCAAAGAAACAGGTATTACAACCCTCTGGGCATATATAAGTACGTTATCGCATATCGAATACCATTTCAAAACTGTGTTACACTCAGCTACATGAGTTTTTGTATGTTTCTGACTTCACTATTTTTTTTCGTTTTTATTATGAACACATCCTTCTCTGCTTTAATTTTTATTTCCTCTAAAGTGACAGGTAGTTCACATACTACATTGCAGAGTATATTTCTTAATTTCGATTTCTGCTTTCAATTCCACAATTACTGTGTCCTCTAACGGTTCATTGTATTTCAGTATCAATCTTGACAGCCCATCTTCATGTCCATGTTTTCTTGATGGTAGAAATTCCATCTTAAAGCCTTAAATTAGCAGGATTTCCCCCCAGTAAATTGACAACAATGGGCAGTGATCTGTCTGCAAACTGAATTTCCTTCCATGTATGAATTTGTGAATGGCTAATGCCTCCTTCTCAATTTGGTTGTAATTTTTTCAGCTGCCAACATTGAACATGAAACAAGAGCGATGGGTTTTGGGCTACCATTTTCATACTTTTGTAAAATTACCACTCCTATACCACTTTCGCTAGCATCATGGCTGATGACAGTACCACCTGATTGGCACCCATGCCAGTGGCACATAAAAAAGCACCATTCGAGTGTGGTCAATGCCAGTGCTGCCTGACTGGTCCCGTGCTGGTGGCACATAAAAAGCACCATTCGAGTGCAATGATGATGATGATCAAAGTGCGATGATGACAGTTCCAATATTAAAACTTTTTTAATTTCTTCGAACGCGTTTTGGTACCTGTCCAACCAATACCATTTAACATCTTTTCGCAAAAGGTTGCTTAGGGGTGCACTTAGCTCATGCATTATTATTTTTTATTTATGCGCCCTTTTAAAGCCTAACCAGGTTCATGGGCCCGGTTTCTATGGCGTATATGTTCCCTCCAGCTGGACGGGACTCCATTCCACCGCAGCATTACTCAAGAAACAAGAAGAAAGAGTGAGAGAAAGTTGGGGCGAAAGAGTACAACAGGGGTCGCCATCACCCCTACCGGAGCCTCGTGGAGCTTTAGGTGTTTTTGCTCAATAAGCACACACAACACCTGGTCTGGGAATCAAAACCGCGATACCCCGACCGCAAGTCCACTGCCCTAACCACTGGGCCATTGCACCTCCACAGATCATGCATATTCGGTATATAGTTTGTGAGCCCTAAGAACGCTTGTAAAGTTGTAATATTTTTGGGGGGTGGCATATTTTTCATTGCAGTCAGTCTTGAAAGATCTGACCTGCAACTATTTTTATTGACAACTTGCCTTAGATACTTTATTTCTGGCATGAAAAATTCACATTTTTCCTCGTTAAGTTTAAATCCATTCTCCTTTATTCTTTCAAAGACTTTTTTAACATGCTGGCCTCAAGACTCACTTTTTATGAGTATGTCATTCAAATAAGCTATAGCGAAATTAGTATCCGCAAGCATAGTGTCCATCATCTGTTGGAAAATATTAGATGCCACCTTTATCCCAAAAGGAAGTTGATTGAATTTATATAAACCTTTCTGAGTGTTTATTGTTAATAATTTTGAACATTCCTCCTTGACTTGCAACTGTAAATACACCTCCAGCAAGTCCAACTTTGAAAAAAAATTTTCTCCTTTGAGTTACACAAAATTTTCCTCTGGACTCGGTAATGGGTAATTATATGTCATCAAACATTTGTTTGAGCCTATTGAAAAGTCAGTGCATACTCATATTTTTTTTCTTTACATAAACAGTTGGTGATGCCCATTCTAAATAATCAATTTTTTTCTATACTCCAAGCTTTTCAAGTCTATCCAATTCCTCATTGACTTGATTCAATACCGCAAAAGGTGCAGTTTGCTTTGGCTTAAATACGGTACAGCATTTTCTTTCACTTATAATTTTAACTTTTGTCTTGGTGCACCTACCTATTCTTCAGAAAAAACATCAGGGAAAATCTTTTTTAATTTCTTTTTTAAATCCTCTGATGCCTTATTTGAACAGGCATAAGAACTGTTTACATTATTACAAAAAATATTTATGGGGAGGCCTCATAAATTAAATAGTTCCATCCAATCTATGCCAAATAGGTTTGTCGTATTTTTTAATACAAAAATTTTGGCTTTCAAAGTTTTTCCACGAAACGTCACTTCACTTATCATTTCGCCCCAAAATCGCTATTGTTTCCCTGAAATACTTCGCACAATTTTCAAAGTTTTTTTCAATGTAGGCTTTCTTGTTTTTCTCTGTGTATCTTCATTAATTATTGTGATATCACTACCTGTTTTCAACTGTAGTCTTGTAGTCACATTATTATATTTATGAAGACAAATTTTCTTTTTTGTGCCTCGCTTTGCATTTGTGTTGACAATACTTTTTTTCTTGAAATTTTTTCATTCAACCTTTTTTGTTTCACCCAACAATGTGAATTCTTATGTCTGATTTTTCCACATCCAAAACATTTTAGATTTTTAAAAGAACAGTTTCTTTTAAAATGTATTTCTCCACACCCATAGCATGGTTTGGGTCTTGATTGTTGTTTTTCTTTTTTGTTATTTGTTACAGGTCAACACATATATTTGAATAATCTTTCTCAATTTTTTCTGCATCCTGTCGTAAATTTATAATCCTTTGGCATTCTTCAGCCACTGCCTGTAGAGTTAGTTTCAAATCTTGTTCTAGTTTTGTTAATATCTGAGCCCATATCTCTGCATCTTTGTTTGCAGTTAATCCTTGTACAATGATTAGACATTTGAACATATCCGGGCTAATTCGTTTAGTTTAAATTTTTCACATTCTCTGTTTACGATTCCAACATACATGATAAAATCTTCAGTTTCTTTCTTTTTTCAAATTCAAGCACTCCCAGCAAATATTAAATAGTGAACTTCTTTCACTGAATATATAAGATAATAGGTTAATTGTTTCCTTGAAACAAACTTTGGATGGTTTTCTCAGCAGGATGTAATTACAATACTTTTCATGTTCTGCAGGTGATAATTTCCTTAAATGAAGTCATACCGTCTTTTCGTCCATCCAATTTGTATATTCTTCTTTGAAGATTCTTTTATACCTTCTGAAGTATGCAGAAAATGTAATCCCTTCTTCTGGATTATAAGTAAATTCTTCAATTGAATTAGCAACCCCGTCTGCCGAAAACAAACTTGAAGTGTTTTTGGACTGCAACAATAATTCCAGCAACTGTTGATTTTACTGTTGTTGTTGCAGTTGTACTTGTTGTTGCTGTTTCAGTTGTTCTTCATGTTGTTGTTGTAGTTGCCATTGCAACTGTACCATGGAAGCTAATAGGTCTTCTATGCTAAGAACGTCCACAGTGAGCTTCAAATGTCTCATCACCACTATTATTATATCCTTGGGTTTGGATATAGACCACACTGTAACAGTGCTATGACACTACAAAAACTAAATCAATAACAAACACGTGACTAACTCATATCTCTTCTCAACTTCTACTACTGCCTTCATAAATCTGACTGCACACACCACACTGTACATCACACTGTCAGTACACATGCGCCTTTATAAGGTTTAAGACAGTTCACTTGCTATCCCACAGAGGTGTTAGGATTTCACCATAACAAAATGTAAGCTGTGCAAGATCAAGGCTGAAGACATCAACCACATTATTGCCAAAAGCAAGAGAATGTCTTCCAGATATCTTTCCATGAGGTTTGATGTGGTCGCCAGAACAGTCTGGAACAGGTCAAAATTTATTTTAAATTGAGAATTTATTCTAAATTAAAAAGAGAAATAGAACATATATACATACATTAATTTGTGTCAGTGAATGTAGAAGTTCTCAATATGTTGTAAAGGAATTGGTTTTATTGAAAGTGAATGTTTATCTCACAACTGAAATAAGATCACAATAGCATGAAATTCAACTCACAAGACAAACATTGTTTCAGTAAAATGATATGTATGTACGTACGTGGGTGGGGGTGCAGGATATATATATATATATATATATATATATATATATATATATATATATATATATATATCATATAGCAAGCATGGAAAAGTAGATGTAAAAACAATGTTCCTGTCAACCAATCCTCTTCTTTTACAAAAATGGTTTCCTGCCTAGCCAGCAGAAATAAAGACGATTTCTCAATGTCAGACCATTAAAGACCTAATTTTTCCTTGATTGATAAATTCCCTAAACCTTCACCATATTGCTAAAACTCTGTCTCCTCTGTTGAACCATTTTGTTATAAATGAAGTAATTTTTTATTGTGTAATTCATCATCAGAAATGAACTAACAGCTAAGCTATCCATTTTGCTATGCTATACTTTGATATAGGTTCCTCTAACATAAAAATGTTATATTTTTTCATACACATCTCATATTCTTAGTGATTATATTCCACATCATTTTACTCTATCTTTCATAGGATCTGTTGGTTGCAATCTAAATTATCTTCTTTCATTTTACTCTTATCAAATGCTTTGATTCATAAGTTTAATTCCACACCATGAAATATATTTTAGTGTAAAAATATTAAAAATAAAAGCAAGCGTGGTCTATTACATATAACACTAAAGACAGCAACTCAGTAAATTAACTGTAAAACCCAGTGTACAAGGAATGGTAAAAAAAATCAAGCAACAAAGTGATCTTTAATTTAGGGATGTAAGCACTGGACTTAAATCAAATCTCCATATATTATTTGCAAGTGATCAGTTCTTTATATGTTATTATTACACTTTAATGTGGCTACTTGAATATTTTAAAGAAATCCTTTGAAGAGATATCTTGCAGTCATGTTTATTATAATACTACTATCATTACTACTATTACTATTATCACCACAACAACCACCACTATTACACCTACTAATACAACAGAGTATATTCTTTGAAGATGATTTTCTTCAATTTCCTACAAAGCCAATATTGTATGGTTGGAATTAGAGTTGATTGGAACAATTTCTGTATATTACTGATACTTAATTGATAAACCTAGAGAGATGAAACTTTTATCAACTCTGGTGTAGATTGTGCTCAGAACAAAGAGACATATTAAATCTAAAGCAGTAAAAATTATAATCTTCATCTCATGGAGCTGTTGGTCACTATTTCTGCTGTCTTCTCTCTCTCTTTATATTTTGCTTTTCTGCTTCTTCTGAACAGAAGACTCTCAAGTAGCCTTTACTACCATAAATGTAGCAACTGGATCATATACCATGCACTACTAGTCTGACAGACATTATTCCTACTCCCTCAGTGAGCAGAGCTCTAGGCTTTTCTGGTAGTCTTCAGGGGCTAATAGGATCCTTTGACCTCTATGCATACTCCATCCAACTACATGTTGTTGTAAGTCACCTCCATATGCAACACATGCCTACACTATGTGACATAAGTGGCTACAAACCAAACATCAGTACTAAAATCTTTAACCATGAACCCAGTATTCCTTTATCCCATATACTTCAGTACCAACCTGTGAGCAAACATTTAGCACAGAATTAGTGCCTGCCTCAAGTTTCATTCTTTGTCTTAAATATCATATGTCTTACTTCAGATGAGGGAACACTCATCTGGCCACACATTGGCCAGGATTCCTTTCAACTCTTCTTTTGAAGATACCTTCCTCATTATTTGAAAACCAGAGCAATGTTACTTTCCGCTTACCCTGTCTTAGATAAATCCATTAATCAAGGAAGCACTGCCTTTCTCAGTATATCTCATCTATATAATCTTTTCCTTGAGCTGCCTCATATCAGGGAGCTCCTTATGACTTACAATGTTTGCTATAAATAAAATGTTTTAGTTTTGTATTTAAATTAATGTTTTCTACACTTCTTTCTTTTATTTTTTGTTGTAACTTGCTTTGTGAAATTCTAACCTGTGTTACTTCATTTAATTTTCACATTTTTCAAAATTTAAGTCTTGCAATAGAAACAATGATGTAAATGGCTAGTTGTTAAAAAAAAAGTATACACACAGACAGTTAAAAATGTCTATGAACAATCTCCTATCCACATAATGGGGTGGACCCACAAATGATTGAAAAGCTTTCTGTTAATAAAATTGGTTATCCTGTAAAAAAAAAAACACATCGGTTCTAACATAAGCATCCATTCAGTAAAACATAAAATAATAATGATGATGATGATGATGATGATGATGACGACAACAAATATGATGATAATAATAATAGTAATAATAATAATAATAATAATAGTAATAATAATCCTTTCTACTATAGGCACAAGGCCTGAAATTTGTGGGGAGGGGGTAAGTTGATCACATCGACCCCAGTACTTGACTGATATTTATCAACCCCAAAAGGATAAAAGGCAAAGTCAACCTCAGTGGAATTTGAACTCAGAACACAAAGTTGGGTGAAATACTGCTAAGCATTTTGCCCAGCATGCTAACGATTGTGTCAGTTCACCTCCTTTTTAACTAATAATAATAATAATAATAATAATAATAATAAAAATAATAATAACCATTGATCATGTTGTCTCCATGTGCAGCCTTCTTGCACCTACAGAGTATCTCAACAGGCATGATAGAGCAGCACAATATATTCACTAGGTAATTTGCAAAAACTTGGACCTGCCCCATGATAAAAAATGGTGGGAACACAAACCATTTCCAGTGCTTGAAAATGACATCTCACTCCTCTGGAACTTCACCATTTGAACTGACAGAAAGACAGGTGCAAATAAGCCTGCCTCCTTGTTGATATGACTTTCCCCAATCGACGTAAGTGTATCTGTCAAGACCTACCAAAAACTGAGCAAATATAAAGATCTTGAAATAGGATTTGGCAAAATGCAGAACCTCAAGACTAAAACAATACCTGTTGTCATTGGTGCATTAAGAATGATAGCAAAAGGGGCTGATTCCTACCTAGCTCAGATACCAGGAAACCCCAAAATGGTAGAAATTCAAAGGATAGTGCTCATTGGAACTGCCCATATCCTACATAAAATACTGTCTATGTAATCTCAAATTTTAAAACAAACAAATTTTCTTATGTTTTCTTAAACATTCTCTAGAACAATACTTTGTGCCAAAACCAAATATACGGCACCCGAGGCATAACACCAACTTTAACTTCTAACTTGTTGTCTCTTGAGGTCTCTGGGTGAGACTTGGAGTCAACTTGTCTAAATACAAAGCATAAGTCAAACATATAATAATAATAATAATAATAATAATAATAATAATAATAATAATAATAATATTTTCTTTATTAGCCACTCTGAAGGGATCAAACCCAGCTAAATAAATTGTCCAGTGAATGCCACAGTAATACTCATAGGTTATAAACATCTTCCTGTCAATTATCCAATTTATAAATCAGAAGTTTAAACACTGAATGAATTCAGTATAGATACAGTATATACTCACAGACTATAGTAGAAAAATACAAAAGAATGGAAATTTATTCATGATTTATTCAGCTATGTATGTTTCAAATAGAATGCCATACCTCAAAATGGTGCAATGCATCAATTATGCATATTTAATCAATCTCATATTTGCTTGATTAAAATGCTATGGGGGAGAGAGAAATTCAACACCATCCTATTCTTATTGAAGCTATATCACCACTGCCTATATTGCTGAACATTTTAAGGAAATGAATTGTAAATTTGAGTTGGTTCATTCCTACACTTATATTTGCCCATTTCCCTGATCTGGTGGTTGGAAAGTTTTCTTTATAAACCTATTTAGGATTCATGATAGAACTGTAATTCTACATTGAGTGGATGAAGATGAACTGAATTAAT
>NC_068984.1:104704864-104717364 GCF_001194135.2 Octopus bimaculoides | reverse complement strand
TCAGTTGTGCCGGTGCCATAAAAAAAAGACACCCAATACATGCTGTAAAGTGATTGGTGTTAGGAAAGACATCCAGCCACATAAACCAAATGTCTGTCAAAGCAGACATTGGAGCACGATACAGTCCTTGGATCTGTCAGATCCTGTCAAACCATCCAACTCATAACAGCATGAAAGGTGGATGTTAAAAGATGAAGAAGTGGAGTTTGGAGGGGAGGAAAGGGTGATGGTGTTGAGGATGTACTGTTATACTTTACATTGAAGACAGACTGTTTCCAGTATTTTGTTTTTTACTACTCTATGATTATGACTCCAGTGTCTATGTTGCTACTATATATTTTATTGGTCTCTGGCCTTTGCTAATAACATTGTACAGTTAGCAGAAACTAGAATTAGGCTAAAAGAACTAACTACCAACATCAAAAAACAAGCAGGAATTAACTGAAAACACCTGGGAGATGAACATTAATGCGTCTACCCAGCCTTCAATCTTTATTGGACAATAGATTGTGGAAAAATGTGAACATTTTCTCCTACCTGGTAGTGTGATCAATAATGACAGAAACAATAAAAAAATATGAACTGCGGAATACATTAAGTGTTGTGCTAAATCTGGGTAACAGTGCGCCAATGGTTCTGATTGGCAGTGAAATATGGAAAATGTCAGCAAAAATTGACAGGAAGCTGGATATATTCCACCAAGAATGCCATCTGAAAAAATAGAATTATAAGTGACAGACTCCTTCTGTGAAGCAAATCACAGCCATTGAAAAACATCATGGTATTATGTCAGATTCACATGGAAGATCACATTCTGTACCACCTGCTAGCCACTTGGCATGCAAAGGCTGCAGTGACATTGATGCTGAAAGAAATAAAATGGAAAAAGGTCCAGTCCAAGAACGACTAGGCATCAGAATTCCAGGATGGTTTCAAATGCACAGGTCCTTGCTGGACAGGGACACAATAAACTATGCTAAATCAACCATACTGGAGGAAGCTTGTTGTCTTATGTACCTTACTACTTTGCAGGATCTAAGTTTAAGTCAGATTAAATTGATTGTATAGCTAAACCAAAACACCTACAAAGTCATCTCAGAACACTAATATAACAAACTTGATATGGTAGAGGATTTAGTCCATTTCTTTATTATCTTCACCATTTCCTACTACTTGAAAATCTTCTAAAACAATAGAATTTTGTTACATTGACACAAGATCACAAATTTGGAGTGGTGGGCAGAGTCAGAACCAATTGAATCAATGCACATATATGACAGGAACATTTTTACCAATGTCTGACAGAAGAAAGAACACATTTGTAATGTTTCTTAAAAGATTTCTTGGGGATTATATAGTGGACTGATATCCCATTCCCCACTAAAGGCCTCTGGATTTGAGTTTAAGATCACAAGCTAATGAAACATTTGTCAGTGGCACTGACTATTCTGACTATTGTTTATAACTGAACTTTTCCATGGTTTGTGTACTATAGATACCATGGAGAGGCCAGAGATACAAATAGCAGCTCTTTCTCCATGGTGTATATATTCTAGGTACCATGGAGAAATTGTGTGCTATGCTTCACATGGAGACAAAGGAACCAAGAAGAAAACCAGACACTGGGTTATTGAATGGAAGGGATTTGGGCCAGTGATAAATATGTCAACCCTTTGGCTGATTAATTGACATTCTTTTGACTTGCCTTGCCATATTTCTCTAATAATAAGTTTGAAAATGGTAATTAAATGGTTAAACGGAATTTCTAATGAAATTAATATTGGAAAGAACTTTAAAATGTCACAGACAACAATCTGTTAAATTTTTTTTGTTATTGTTTTTGATTTTTTAAAGTTTTGATGGATATTAATAATTTTTAAAAAATCTTTATACTCTCCAAGATGCAAAACTTAACTGAGATAAAACAGAGAAAACATTAAATCAAGATAATTTAATAAAACTTAGTGTTTATGAAAAAAATATATCAACATGAAAATTAAAATTTTAATAGATCAATAATTAGTGTTCAAATATATAAAATACGACAAAACTTTTGTTTTCATTTTTACTTTTGAAGGCTAAAGATAAAATGAGTATTTTCTATTTTAAAATGGCTAATTTAGATAAATCTTATTTACCTTCAAACAGTTTGAGTTTCAGATGCTTAAAGTAGGGGGTAAGCCAGTGATGGAAATGGAGCAGGTGTGTAGAGGAGAACAGTGTTCTCCTTCTTTTCAATTAATGAGAGCTTATAGAGCCTAACTCCCATCCCTCCATCCTCATAGACCTTAGCATAACCCTAGTTCCTAAAATACATTACCATCATTAGGGTAAGCAAAGAGAACAGATAAATTTTGGAAACATGGTATATAATAACAGACAAATATATATAACAGGTTTATATTACAGATAGATTTATATAACAGATTTTGGAAGTATGGTATATAATAACAGATAGATTTATATAACAGATAGATCTGTACGAGAAGAAGAAGAAGAAGAAGAAGATTTATATAATAGATAGATTTTTATAATAGAGAGATCTTGGAAGCATGGTATATGATAAGATAGATTTTGGAAGCATGGTATTCAATTAATAAGAACAGACTTGAAACAGGATGCTGTAAATGTATCATTTGGGAGTAAAAGGTATCATTTGGGAGTAAAAGGTATCATTTGAAAAAGTGAAAGAAAAAAAAAAGCCAATAATTTGTTGGATCTCAATGGCAATCATGAAAGCCAGCGGATGTCAGCTGGTTGATTTCTACTTCTGGGCAGCAGATGATAAGGAATACATGTGCAAACATTTTGTCTGCTACTGTGAACCCATGGGAAATGGATCTTTGAATATACTTTCAACCTTATCTTCTTTCTGGACTAAACTCAGATCAGGATAAACAATTACAGTAGGACTAGTTTACTATAATATTATATCAACCTTTTATTAATGACATATAGCTGAGAAAGATGAAGGAAATAATATTGTTATATTGATATCATGCTGTTTATTTTTATTTCCGGGTATTTTGTAATATTTATGAACAGATAAAAGATAATGCAGACTTCCTACTTCTCAGCTATACTTCTGTAATATATAGCATAAAACACAGCAGACATTCACAGACTGGTCAAATGGTGAGGGGAAGATAGCAAAGAGGGAGGGAGAAAAAATTCTCCTTCAATTTTAATGTTATTTTTAGGAGCGAGAAATCTGCTCATGACAGATTATATTGTTATTACTAGGGAAGAGACCGCATATCTGATACACTTCTAGCCATCATTATTGTTATTAAGGAATATAACACCCTATTGCTGTCAGTCTTCTCATAGTTCTGAGTTAGTGATAATCTTCACTTTGTACTGAAACTAATATTGTTCTAGTTTGACTAACATTCACCTGATTGAAAGGTATTCCAATCTGAAGTATACAGTAGCCTCTTAGATGTTTACATATGGCTGCTCCTAACTTATTTTTAACCATTTAAACAAACATATTTTCTTGCATTTTATAACAGCAGCTGATATTAGTCTATCGGAGTAGTAACATTTCTAAATTGGGAAACCTATACATATTTACTTCTTCAAATACTCCATATTTTAGTTATAACTTGATTTATCTAAAAGAGAGTGAAAATCACTGTTTTTAAATCAACTTCATCATGACATAGAAATTCGTAAGACTTTTTGATAATATCAGATATAAAATAAGAACTAAATTTCTAAATATTTTTTTTATAGCTCTTTATCATATTATTCCTTAAACAGTTTAAGTAAATATCTAATTGACCACACCAACTGTAAATTGATCTCTCAGGGTGGTCTGAACACTAACTGTAATCATGAAATCTTTCACCAGCACTAACAACATCAACAATATTTTGACTGAGCAAGCTGTCAGTGAGTGCAAAAAGAGAAAAATGCTAACTTGGTATTCATAAATCAACGGAACACCCAAAAGTGCTTTAATTTCAACTGATCTGACACTATTGAATATACTAACTTTTATTTATACATATACATATTAAGATATATTCATACACATGCATGTGTGCATGCACACACATATTAGTTTTATGTCTGAGAAATCTTTTAAAACTATTACTTGCCAATAAATTTCCCACTTTCTTCAGTTTACCATTCTTCCTCACCACCCTCTTTATCTCTGTTTCTAGATCCACCTTAATTACACTCATTCACCCTTATATAATGTGTATCTCCTATACATCATCAAACTTGTTCATGTCCCCTCTGTCATACTTTGACCTCTTAGCACTAGCATAAATTCACCTTCTTTACTATATTCCTTCTCTATAGTCTTGTGAGTTACATGGTGACACTACTGGTGCGGGTGCCCATCCACTAAAAAAAACATCCAGTACACTCTGTAAAATGGTTGGCATTATGAAGGGCATCCAACCATAGAAATCATGCCAAAGCAGACATTGGAGCATAACACAGTCCTTTGACACATTGGATACTGCCAAACCAGCCCATCCAAGCCAGCATGGGTGATGATGATGATATTTCTATCAATAACTAAATTCATTTAATCTCAATCTTCATAAGTAGATTTAATCAAAATCTTTATTAATAGCAGCTGAAAGGGATTGGCTACGTCTGCAATATAATTTTTTTTTTGTCTTCTTCTTCCATCATTTCATTTGAGAAACTTAATAAAAGGTTTATGCTTTGATGTTTCTAACAGGTCTCAGCTCTAGCCAACAGAACATTTACTCAACATTAGCATATCATCTCAACAGAAAGTAATGGAAGTTTGTTACTTTGTTTCTTCATTCTTTCATCTTATGTCTATTTTTTAATGCTAGCATGGGTTAGATGAATAAATTATTGAGACATTGTTTTACTGTGAAAAATTTCAGATTTTTGCATGGTCCAAGTTTTCAGCTACAGACTGATGACCAACCATTATTATCGATATTTGGGTCGAAAAAAAGGAATTTCTACCTATACTGCTAATAGGTTACAACCCTGGGCTACAATACTATTAAACTACGATTTCAAGATGGAGTATATACCATCTAAGAAATTAGGCCATGCTGATTGATTATCAAGATCGATTTCAAAAACTATGGAACCATTCAAAGACACTGTGATTGCTGCTTTGCAAGAGGAAAATGAAATTAAAAATGTTTTGTGTAACATTATTTGTGAACTGTCAGTTATGTTACCAGACATAAAATCAAAATCAGAGAATGATAAATTCATTATAAAAATGAAAGAAACACTAAAGGCTAAAGAAAACAAAAATATGTGCAACACAAATGTAAATCATTTCTCACTGTGTGAGAATGTATGCACAAAGAGTCATTGTGCCAGCTGCCCTACAAAAGCATTTATTAAAGGAATTTCATATTGGTCACCCAGGGAATTTGAGAATGAAATTACTAATGAGAAGCTATGTATATTGGCCTACAGTGGACTGTGACATTGAAGAGTCAGTGAAATCCTGCAGATGTTGTGCCCTTTCACCACCAGCAAAATTCCAACTGTGGCCTAAAACTGACAGTCCATGGACCAAACTTCATATACATTTTGCTAGACGAGTAAATGGCACATATTACCTGATTGTAGTAGATAGTTATACTAAGTGCCCAGAAATATGTAGATGTAGGAAACCAACCTCTACGGGTCTGATGATGATATGCAGTTTATGGGTGTATGAGTTTAAAAATCTTTTGCAAAATGTACTCAATTGAACACATCACTGTTCCGCCATATCACCCAAGATCAAACATGTAAGTGGAAAGGTTTGTGGATACATTTAAAAGAACATGAAAGAAATCAAAAAACGAGCTAGTCGATGATGCAGCATTGACACAATTCTTGAGGGTTTATAGGATAACACCAAACCCTAATACTTGTTCAGGCAAGTACCTGTGGAACTAATGTTTGCTTGAAAAAGAAAGCCAATTTTTGATAAGCTGTTACCAGTAAGAAAAACTAATAGGAAAAACACTAAAAATACAGTAAAGCATTTTAATATCAGTGAAAAGGTGTTTTTCAAAATATATAAAAATGGAAGAGAAGGTTGGGAAGATGGGAATATTATCAAAACAAATAGGCAAAATGATATATAAGAGGCGAAAAGTGGGAACACAAAATAGTGGACTAGCTAAACTCTTATAAAGAATAGTGTATTGGTTGAGACAAGAGAAGTCATAGGAGTCATTCAGAGTTCATGGAAGTTGTAAGAAGTCATTGAGATTGTTGACAGTTTGTACTTATTGGAGTATCGTGTTTAGTAGAGTAATTTGAAGTACATGGTGTGAAGGCAGTTATGTCCATCACCACTTCATGAAATCTGTATATCCAATGTATAAAAGGATATAAAATTTTATGAATAATTTTTGAAGTAAAACTACAAATTATGTATTGACAATGAGATTCTGACATTTCCAAAAGATTTTGCTAACAAAGTATTTATATCATATCTTGTAACATTTTTATTTTATTCTTGTAGTAAGAATGGTTAATTTGATCCTTATATTTATCATCAGGATGTTGCTCTTATGAAAGAAGTTATGGGCTTCTTAATATTCTTTTTATGCTAGTTTCAGTGATTGGACACATAATTTATCAATCTCTGTTTGTTAAACCTCCATGTTGTTGGACAAGACTAGCACATAAATGTGTCGTCACCTCCTCAAACCATTGCTATGACTCTTTCCAGAGTGGGGAGGACTTTAATAACATTAGAAAACATCCAATTTTTAAACAAGAAGAGTAAATTTTATTCAGTGCAATAATTATCCTGTCAGCCAACCAACCAAAGTTTATGTATTTAAGATACATAATTTAGGTAACCTTAGTGAAAAGATTTGTTTACAACTCAACCTTCCTTACAAAACCCTTCAGAGATTGCCTGCTCCACATAGACCATGGATATTGATGGGTGTAATGATTCTATATAACATTGGATTTGTTACAAAATTAGAGTTTGACTCTGAAAATGATATTACTCTTTTAATGTGCCTATTGTTTGCATTCGTGATTGGTAGAAGGTAAACATGCATGTCTACTTGTGTCTCCCATTAGCTAATTGTATATTTCGTTTGCTTTAAGACAGTTCAACAAAATACTTCATGTAGTTAACCTTCAAGGACCACAAAGGTATATCTCTTGTTGATGTTTGTCTTTTTCATTTCACTTATAATTAACTATGAAGATTATTGAGTTGTCGAAAGTGTCTCATGAGAGCCATAGAATTTTGAAAGCAGTTATTATAGAATCTTAGTGATCCATGAGTTGCATCTGAAACATGATAATTCTTCTAGTATTTATGCTACTTCAAATAGCTTCTACGTAATATATTTTCTCTGGGTTTGTCAGATTTAATGATGTTTAATGGTTTCTTATATCCCACATGTAAAAGAGTTTGCCGTATTTGATTTTAATTCAACTATTTATTGCAAATTGCTGCATTAGACTTATGAACTTGTAGAACTTTTGAAGTATGACAATTTAATTTAAATTGCTTTTGTTATCTGGCTTAAACTGGAAACAAAGCTGAGCAAACTTGGAACATTCTAGATCCGTTCCAGACTTTACATAAACAGCTAATGCTTGCCACAGTATATTTCAATCATATTTGTTGTGGTTGTTCTAATTTGTTTTAAATATCCACTTGCTCTTTCACTTTTTTACTCTGATCTTACTCTCTGATATAAAATTTTTCAATGAAATAATATCTTGACATCGGACTTCTTGGACAAGTTTAATGACAAAAGGCAGTGCCTGTTAACTTTGTAGGCTGCCCAAGACTCGTGAGACTCATTTGGCTGATGTTTTATTTGATCCTTTGATGGCTGATTTCTCAAAGGTAAAAAACTAGCAAAAATCTAATTCCAGAGATTATCACTTCTGGGAAAGAATGTTAGGGCAAAATATTTAGCATGGTGACTAGGAGGTGAGAGATCGTAGGAGTGATAAGGAAGGAGAAATAAGAGAGTTAGGTAGGCATGGGCAAAGAAGATTAGCAACTAATTCAGTAAATTCATTATTGGTAATTCTAGTTTGATAAATGTATATCTATGGGGTAAATGTATATCTACTTTAAAATAAAAACAAAAAAATACACTCAGAGAAAAACAACAAATAAAAACATTGCAAACATGAATACAATATTAATGTAATTATGCTGTGAAGAAAAGGAAGAGATACCAAAGATTTGGACAGGTGTCCTTTGTCAAAATAGAAGAGAAATGGAGAATGTGAAAGGAAAAATAAAAGTGGAATGGTACAAGAGAAATGAGTATAGTTAATGGTTTCCAGCAGAGAAGAGCAACTGTGTTAAGAAACATAAGTAATGGGAAGCACATGTGTTTATAAGAAAGAGAATAAAGAATCAAGTGTGATACAATGATTGTGTGTGAAGATCTGTGTATGTATAATAGTGGGGAATAATTATGAGGATGTTATGATTCAGGTGTGATAATGTGTAGGTAACGTGAATAAAGTTTCATAGAGTGTGGATATTGGGTAGAAGGAGGTGAAGTATGTGCAGGAATGTATTGGCAGAAAAGGGAAGGTGCTAAGTACATGGGCTGGCAGTTGTTAGTGGGTGAGAAGTTACTTTGGTTGCCAAAGTATTGTACAAGTCAGGTAAAGAGAACTGCAGTATTGTACAACTCAGGTAATGGATTACTATAGTATTGTACAGGCTTACAAGGTGAAAGATGTTGGTAGGAGTAGCCTGAAGAACTGAAGTAGAGAGCCACAGGTTCAATGGATCAGATGTTCAATAAATATTCCATAAAATGACAGGCTAGCTTCTGACTGATTTCTCTTATGCCACAGTATGCCACAGAGATGATATTTTTGAGATGTATATGAAGCAGCCTGTATCATGGAAAAATGAACTAGGGCCATGTAGGGCTATGATGTCCTTGACAAAAGGACATGTGTTGCAGTGGGAGCAGGCTGAGAAATTACAATGCATATGGTGAGGGATGAACAAACTGAGAGTAGATGCCATGCCATTATAGAGAAAAGAGAAGAAATAGCTTATCCATTAGTTAAAATTTGTAGTATTTGGTTGGAGCCAGTTGTTCAGTTGGAGCTTTGGATGTTTGTGTCTGTAGCAATAACACCATGCCAGATATATGAGAAGTACTTCAAAATGTGTCTTAATTGAATTTTGTAGAAGTTAAAGTATTAAATGTATGCAATTAGAAACAAAAGGAGCAGCAAATGTGGAGTCTTTCACAGCAGATGTTCAGCTACTAAAGTCACTGTTTGAAGGGAAGTGCACAGGAAGATTGTCTTGTTAGTTCATGCTGTATGATGTTTTCTTGATGCATAGCTTTGCATTAATGCCTCCAATCTAATTAGGCTTAATGAATTGATAACAGAAATGATAATATTCTATCAGAAGTCTTTCCCAATCACTTTAAAGATTCGTTGCTGTTGTAACTCTGGTAAAATCTAAGTATATTATTCATTCTAAAACATATATTCAAATCCATTTCAATAGTAGATACATTGGGGAAAACAAGATTTTGTCAAGTTTTATAGTATCAAGTTTGGTATCATGAGTTTTGAAATGTAAATATAGCCAGGATCAATTTATTTTTCATCCCTCAATAACTCGCAAAAACAAATTATTGGTAATATTTTATGATGAATTCAGTTATCTTTGTCAACTAATATAATTGGTAGTGCCTCACCACCTACCTCTGTTTGATCATCTCCCAAATAGAGATAATTCAGAGCTTGCTGAATTTTACTCCTTGTGACACATCTTAGTTAAGATGTAATTTAGTTATCTATCAACTTATTTAGTTGATAGTTCAATAATAAAATAAATGCACCTGTTTAAAACCTAGCCAGGCTCATGGGCCCGGTTTCCCGGTTTCAATGGCGTATGTGTTCCCCAGCTGGACGGGACGTCAGTCCATCACAGTGCTACTCATTTTTGCCAGCTGAGTGGACTGGAGCAACGTGAAATGAAGTGTTTTGCTCAAGAACACAACACGTCGCCCGGTCCAGGAATCGAAACCACAATCTTACGATCATGATACTGACACCCTAACCACTAAGCCACGCACCTCCACGATAGTTCAATAGTATTAGAATTATTGATAATGTATGTCATCACAAGTATATGAATATGAGTTTTGTTTTATATAATTTCAGTTTAATTTAATAAATATTTTTATTTTTAAAAAATTAGTTTTCATTTCCTTATTTTGAGTAAGCCCTACAAAATTTGAATTATGTAAAATTATAACTATCATACAGACATAACATTACTTAATACTACTCACTGAAGCAAAAACATATCTCTGTCATATGATGAGTAACACTCTAGTCTCAATAAATTTGTAGATGCTGTTATCTATAGCCCAGGTAAATTCTAAATAATCACAGACTCTTGTCTCCAGCACATGTGTTTAATCTTCCTTTAAGTTTTTAACAGCTCTGTACTGGTAGTGTGTCCATTCTTTCTTTCTTGGCCTCACTAGATTAAATATTTGCTAATTATATATTTAGAATGCTGCCATCTGTCTTATATTCAATAAACTGAGGCCTGAGATCACTATTGAAATTTGATTGGTTCAATATTGATCAAAAGATAATATTTAAAACTCTAAACTCTAGTGGTAACCTATAAATCTCTTTGTAACGTCACTTCCTACAAAAGTTGCAACATCCCTACTAATTTACTTCCTACAGATGTGGTAACAGAGACATTTTTCATGGTTAAAGTGATTGGAATGTCACTGGCCTTTCAATGGTTCTGTTTATATCTTACTGGAACTTATTTTATTAACACTGCAGCAGGAATGAAAGGCAAAATCAAGCTTGGCTACATTTTACTCAGAGCATTGAAGTAATCAGCTAGATTCAATAAAATATTCTATTGCCTTAGCCTTCTCAAAGAAAGTATATACAAAGATATACATACAAAAGTGCATACATACATACATACATACATACATACATACATACATACACACTGCTACTGCTAATCATGTGTAATGTCTTCCACAGAAATATGACAATCTATATTTTCAGTTGCATCTTGGAACTCCAAGGGCTACACTGTCTCTTTTGTTTATTAGGTATTTCACAGCAATCTTCTGTTCTTGGATTGCAAATGCATATCCTTTGTAGTGTGATGTGATGTAGTGGTCACAAGACCAAGAGAGGCTGTGCTTCATGTTTGATGTTACTATCTTCTTCAAGTCTTCAAGAAACATACCCAAACACAGTCTTTTTGTTTTTGGCATGCTGAGCAATACTAATGACTAGTTGTTAGAACTCAATATACTTAAGCTTTAGATGTTTGCATAACTAGTTCTTGTGTCATTAACTGATATTATTATGCTGTCTCTCTTGCTCTCTCTCTCTCTCTACATAAATAAGTGGATGTGTGTGTGAACGTGTATGTGTGTGTGTGTGTGACAGATGTCTTTCAAAGGCCTGCAATCTGGATGCTTATACAGCTGATCAATCAATATATTGTTAAATTATGATTGCCACATCTCTGTAGATGCAGTAGAATTTTCAGTGACCAGGTGAATGTAGTGATACGAAATTTTTAACACTTCAAAGTAAAAGACACTCTCAAGAAAGAATAATTGAAAGTGAATGCAACAGTTTTTTACGTGCTTATGCAGGTTTTTTAAATTAATTTTCTGTGTTATAATTGCTTCATTTTCAGTATTCCATTTCAGATTAATTCATTTGCCAAACAATTATATGTGTGTGTGTGTGTGTGTGTGTGTGTATACAAGTGAGTAGACAAATGAAAGAAGGGCACTCAACATATTTATTGGGAGTTACATGTATAGATTAAAACAGTTTGATTCAGAATCCTTTGGACTCTGAGACGCATGTGTACGAACAGCCATGCTACATGTCAGTGAAACATGGGCTGTGACTGCTGAGGATATGCGTAAGCTCACAAGGAATGAAGCCAGTATGCTCCGCTGGATGTGTAATGTCAGTGTGCATACCCGTCAGAGTGTAAGTATCTTGAGAGAAAAGCTGAACATAAGAAGCATCAGTTGTGGTGTGCAAGAGAGACGATTGCTCTGGTATGGACATGTGGTGAGAATGGATGAGGATAGCTGCGTGAAAAAGTGCCACAACCTAACAGTTGAGGGAACCCGTGGAAGAGGTAGGCCCAGGAAGACCTGGGCTGAGGTGGTGAGGCAAGACCTTCGAACATTGGGCCTCACAGAGGTGATGACTACTGACCGAGACCTTTGGAAATGTGCTGTGCGTGAGAAGACCTGGCAAGCCAAGTGAGATCGTTGCCAGTGCCCCTGGACTGGCTCTTGTGTGGGTGATGCATGGGATGCACCATTTTGAGCGTGGCCATTGCCAGTACCGTCTGACTGGCCTTCATAGGATTTTCGAGCGAGATCGTTGCCAGTGCCCCTGGACTGGCTCTTGTGTGGGTGGCACATAAAAGACACCATTTTGAGCGTGGCCGTTGCCAGTACCGCCTGACTGGCCCTCATGCAGGTGAC
>NC_068984.1:104699795-104702295 GCF_001194135.2 Octopus bimaculoides | reverse complement strand
CTGAGATAAGAAAATAGTTAAGCTTCAAAGCAATTGATTGATATTTAATGAGATGACTATTCCTGTATGATCTATTGCGATTAAAAGTTGATGCCTGCAGTAAGGAAGGTGGAGACTATGCAGATATTTGGGTCTGATCATAAAACATTGAACCTTACAAGTAAGATGATATGAGTTATGATAGATGTAGTGTTGCTGTGTTGCAGATTCATGCCAGTATAGAAGCTTGTACACCTTCCTTTCAATGTCATTTTTTAATATTCTTTGTTCCTCCTTTTCTCAGTCACACAGCCATACCTCTAATCACTATGTTACCATTGGTTTTATGATGACTATTGCACTTAGGTGTAATTCTGACCAGTTATATGCCATAACTAGTAACATATTGCTTGATGATATATAAAAATATAACCACTTTATTGCTTATATTGAGTGTGCTTTTTATCTTTAGACTCTTGACACCTGGCACAAAACCACATCCCTCTCTACTACAAACTCACTCAGTTGAGTGTCTTTCCTTGATCTTGTATTTTGCTTAGTGACTTCAGTAGTACCAGTGTCATGAAAAAAGCAACCATTACACTCTGTAAAGTGAAGGCGCATGGCTCAGTAGTTAGAGCATCGAGCTTACGACCATGAGGTTGTGAGTTCGAATCCCGGACCGGGCTGCGTGTTGTGTTCTTGAGCAAGGCACTTTATTTCATGTTGCTCCAGTTCACTCAGCTGTAGAAATGAGTTGCAACGTCACAGGTGCCAAGCTGTATCGGCCTTTGCCTTTCCCTTGGATAACACTGGTGGCATGGAGAGGCAAGGCCGGTATGCATGGACGACTGCTGGTCTTCCATAAACAACCTTGCCCAGACTTGTGCCTGGGAGGGTAACTTTCTAGGTGCAATCCCACAGTCAGTCATGACCGAAGGGGGTCTCAGCAACACTCTGTAAAGTTGGCATTAGGAAGGCATCCAGCTATAAAATATTATGCCAAAACTAACATTGGAGGTCAATGCAGTTCTCTAGCTAATTGGATCCCATCAAACCTTCCAACCAGCATGGACAGAACATTAAATGATGATAATATATATATCGTCAGCAGTGACTCTATCTCATATCCGAGTATTTATTTTCTTCTTTACTGAACATTCTCTTTATAGTGATGCCATCAATGACTCTGTAGACCAATTCTTGCATAGAAGAGTCAATGGCATTGACTGCATGGCAATGTTGATGGAGGATGAGGTTGATTTTGTTGAACCTTTCTCTCCTGTCATTTGATCCCTTGCTTTTCTATTCAGATGGCTTTGAAGTTTTTGGTTCTGATGGTAATGGAACATTGCCACTTTGTACAGTCTCCAATGGCTTTGAGTGTTGCTTTGAATTGATCCTTGTATCTTTGAGGAGAGCAACCCTGTGGTCTATTTCCTGAAGTGAGCTCACTGAATAAGACTCAACATGGGAACCTTGACTCTTCCATTCTTGCTACATGTCCTGACCATCGAAAATGGTGTTTCATGATCAACCATTCGATACTTTGATTGTTGGCTCTTTCTAGGACTCTATTGTTGGTCACATAGTGTTCCTATTTGACACTGAAGATTGAACAAAGCTTTTGTTAGAGAAAGTGTTCTAAGTTTTGAATGTCACAACGATATACAGCCCAGGTTTCACAGCCATATAGCAAGGTTGAAATGACAACAGCATAATAAATCATAATTTTCATTCTTAAGATCTTTGTTGTTGTTCCAAATGCCCCATGTGCAGCTCCAATTCTGTGTTCCACATCCTTTTCTGAGGTAAACTTGTTTGATAAAAGGTTGCCTAGATAAAGAAAATGCTCTACTTTTTCGAGAGGTGTATCAGAGAAGGTAACATCAAAATCTGGTAAAATGGTATTTGGGGCTGGTTGTGCAAGGACCTTGGTTTTCTTGACGTTTACTGTAAGGCCAAAGTGATGGTAAGCCATAGCAAAGTTGTTCACAGACTGATGGAGTTCTTTTGAATGACAGAGGGCAGCATTCTTATCAGCATATTGAAGTTCTGAGATGTGTTGTATGTGTGTTAAGATCGAAATCTACTAAGATTGAAAAGTCCTCTGGGCCTGGAGACTTCCTTGGTCTCATTTGCTTCATAGCTTGCTTGAATTCATGAAAAGTAGGTCTCCTGTTCATCCACAGTAGAGGAGGATGATTTGCAACATATATATATCATCATCATCATCGTTTAACGTCCACTTTCAAAGCTAGCATGGGTTGGACGATTTGACTGAGGACTGGTGGACCAGGTGGCTACACCAGGCTCCAATTTGATTTGGCAGAGTTTCTACAGGTGGATGCCCTTCCTAACGCCAACCACTCCGAGAGTGTAGTGGGTGCTTTTACGTGCCACCGGCACGAATGCCAGTCAGGCGGTACTGGCAATGGCCACGCTCGAAATGGTGTATTTTACGTGCCACCTGCACAGGAGCCAGTCCAGCGGTACTGGCAACGATCTCGCTCGATATATA
>NC_068984.1:104691780-104699033 GCF_001194135.2 Octopus bimaculoides | reverse complement strand
ATATATATATATATAATCTTAATTTTTCACTTGTTTCAGTCATAAAACTGTAGCCTTGCTGGGGTACTGCCTTGGAGAGTTTTCTTATTTGAATGAATTGCCCCGGAACTTATTTTTTTCTTTTAAATCTGCTACTTATTCTATTAGTCTCTTTTGCCAAACCACTAAGTTATGGGGATGTGAACACACCAACACCAGTTGTCAATCAATGGTGGGGGGAAAAGCAGACAAAGACACACACACATTCGCACATACATACTACACTGTTCTTTTATTTTATATCTACCAAATCTACTCACAGGGCCTTGGTTAACTCAAGGCTATAGTAAAAGACACTTGCCCAAGATACCATGCATTGGAACTGAACCCAGAACCATGTGGTTGGGAAGCAAGCTTACTACATAGCCATGCCTGTACCTATCTATCTATTTATCTATCTAGCTATATATCTATCTATTTATGTACGTATATATGTATGGATGTATGTAAAGTTATTGAGTTGTTCTAAATACTTGTAGTATTTTAAATGCTTTATTGCATTTCTTCCAGCTTTACAGTCTGTGTTCAAATTCTGCCAAGGTTGATTTTTGCCTTTCATCCTTTCAAGGTCAATAAAATAACTACCAGTTGAACACTTAAATCAATGTAATCAGCTAGCCCTCTTTCCCAAAATTCCAGGTTTTTTGCCTACAGTAGAAAGAATTATCATCATCATCATCTTTATTATTATTATTATCATTATTATTATTATTATTATTATTATTATTATTATTATTATTATTACTATTATTATTTACTATTATTATTATTAATCATTTCAGTATCCTTCTACTAAAGGATATGTCTTCTTGTGTGATCTTGTATCCAATGAAATAGTGGCATTCTTCCAAAATTAGCAACATACATACATACAGATATATATATATATATATATTAATAAAACTGTTAGAAAGACCACCCGGATATGGACTGACATATAGCTATGAGGTAATGTAAGATAGAGGCACTGGTGGTGGGTGGGTCAGTTTGGGTCATAATGCAAAAACAGAAGTTATTGTGAAAGCTGGCATTTGAACTTTTGTTTATTACATTGCTGGGTGGTGTATGTTAAATAGGATCAATGATTATCTCAAGTTGCTCTCTGCAGCTAATACAAAAACAACAATATTCTTTAATGTCGGCATTGATTTACTTCATTCTGGGAGAACATAAGAAACATGTGACCAACTGTTTTGTTAGATGTTTTTGTGGTTATTCGACTTACATATACCAGTAAAAATATGTAACACATACACACATGTATGCACAAGCATACACCCACATATACGCACACACACATCATCATTGTCATCATCATCATCATTTTAACCTAAATTTTTCCATGCTAGCACGAGTTAGGTTATTCTGTCATATAGCATATTCATTAGTCATTTCAATCTTTTGTCATGTTACCTTTAAGGCACAGTACCCTGGAATCTGACTTCACCATTTGTTCCCATTTCTTCTCAGTCACATGAAAACATTCTACTGTCAGCAGATGGCAGTTTTTTATCAAGCATTCGTCATCTATTTACGAACAAAAAGCATCCCACAGAATATTGTATTATTACATGCAATCTGATTAATCATTCCAGGCACTGTACATATTTGATTGGGTAGTGTTCAGGCCAATGGACACAGCTCATAATCCCATATCATATATCCCATTGTTCCTTGTACTGCTATAATCTGATACTCCACGAAATGTTGTCAATAGAAGTAGAGTCAAGGTACATATACACAGATGAATGGAATGAGAAACAGACTCATGTATGAGTATACAGAGAAGGGTTCTCAGCTATAGGGTATTACAAAATCATATTAGATGTATGAGAATCATGAGAATCCCATGTCTAGGCCCTTGTATTAACCCATATGGTCAGTAGCATACTAGTTTACTTCCCTTCAGATATTTCCTGACCTAGTAATTTCAAAATGTTCTACTCTTTCTGTGTATTTTGCTACATTTATTAAGGTGTTTACTACCAGCTAATATAATCTCCAATCCTTCCTTAGTACATAATCCACAAGGAAGCCTACTTCCTCAGTAAGGTATGGTGCGTCCCAGCACTGACCAGTTCAATCTATAGCCAACCTTAGAATCATCCAAGTTATAAATATACAAAACTAGTGAAGCAGCTGCATATATCTATATACACAGCTGCACTTGTTGGAGAAAAAGTGACATAGAATACATTGTCTCACAGAGTTAACAGTGCTGCCTAGCACTTAACACCATTCATTGTATCTTTTGATAAACACTGAGGAGGTAATTCATAAGATTATATAACGTTTCAATAAGTATAATTATGTAACACTGGCAGTTAATTTGGCAAAACTTGTTTGTGTTTTATAATGTATAAAATATGACATGTTTTCTGTATTTTATTAATACTTTTATGTGGTGTATTCTGCACACTAGCCCATCTAGCAGTTTAATGCACTGTGTCATACTACACTGGATATTCGAACGGAATGTGAAACCTACTACTGAGCCCAAACTTTGGCTACATGTTGCGCTTTACAGTGCATTTCTATTATATATATATGTGTGTGTGTGTGTGTGTACATATATTTTATATATATATATATATATATATATATATATATATATATATATATATATATATATATATAGAGAGAGAGAGAGAGAGAGAGAGAGAGAGAGAGAGGGTGAGATGGGTAAATTGTTGCCATTTTATATTTTTAATTTCATTCATGTGCATTGTTTGTTTTTAATTTTGTCAACTACACAGTATAATAGGGTCAGTAGGGCACCATCTGTGAGAAAAACAACACCATGATGTAATTCACTCTGCCAGCAATTTGGAAATGACATGCTGTACTGTGTGGCATTCATGCCAGAAGCTCTAATACAAACATTTCAGAGTGTTTGGGTATCAATCTGAGGACAGTGCAATCTGAGGACACGTGCCAAGATTGATAAAAATCAAATATCCAGTCAACATCATGATGTTTGGAGTGATCACTAGTGATGGCGATGTTATGCCTCCATTCATCTTCCCACATGGCCTCAGACTCAACATGGAGGCCTACATCAATTGCCTGGAGAAAGTAGTGCTGCCCTGGATCAAGAGGGTAGCTGCTGGAAAACCCCTATGTCTGGCAACAGGACTCTGCACCATGCCACACATACACAAGCTGGAGAACCTAATCATAGCTGTCAGATGATTTCTGTGACCACATCACCCCTAATATCTGGCCACCTAACTCCCCAGACTGCAATCCCCTTGATTATTATGTGTGGGGCGTAGTTGAGTGAGAGACCAACAAAACTCCTTGTAACACCAAAGATGAATTGAAGGCAAGGATTATGATAGCAATCACCAACTTAAACAAGGAGACCATCCAGAAGAGTTGCAAGAGATATCGAAGTCGTCTGGAGGCTGTGGTTGAAGCCAATGGCGATTTTATTGAATAAATCTACTCTTTAGTATTTCAAAATATATTTATGTAATTTTGGTAAATACAGGGTTTGTAAGATATTTGAGGACAGATTTATGTTTATAAAAAAACAGATAATAACTTTATTTATCAAAAAATGCTATGAGGATAAAAATAAACCTTTTCTATAATGTTATTCAATAAAGCCACCTTCAGCTTCAACAACTGCTTCTATATGAGATCTAAATCATCTACAGGACCACTTGATTCATTTTGGACATTACTCTGACTATAGCAGCTTTCAAAGAATATTTAGTAACATGGGCATGTTCACTGACCTCTCTCTCAACAACTCTCCACATGTAATAGTCCAATGGATTGAGATCTGGGAAATTAGGATGCCAAATGTTAGGGGTTATGTGATCATGAAAATTTTCAACCATCCATTCCTGAGTTACTAGATCCATGTGTAATACTGCAGAGACTTTCACATGGCCTTCCATTGCATATGTCGTCTATCCAGGGCTTAACAATTATTTCCAAGACCTCAATGTAGGTGAGCGAGTTAACTCTAAGACCTTGTTGAAAGAGGTAAGGAGGCATCACATGTCCTTCATTGCTGAAAACCCCTAAAACGATGACAGTTGCAGGAAATTTTGTATGCATAACACTTGGAACTTTAGAAGGGTTTGCACATAACCATCTGTTATTTCTTCTGTTAACATTTTGATTTTGGTCGAAGTTTTTCTCATTTGAGAAAAACCAAATCAAATTTTCTGCTGGATTTTTCAGTTTATTTAAGAGCCTTTTAGATCTGATGTAGTGATTTTCAATTGTTTTTTTCAGACAAATTGACCTTTCCTTATCATATAAGACTTATATCTGATGTCTTTGTGGACAACATTTCTGACTATTCCTTCTGACACATGGAGATCTTTTGCAATTGACTTCATGGACTTTCTTGGATTGTAATCAATGGTCTGTTGAACTTGTTGGATAAATTCATGTGTTCTGATGTTTTCAGAGTGTTTAGAATGCTTTTAATGCTTTGATACTGGTGATACATTTCCATCTTTAGTTACTAGCTCCTTACAAACTTTGTAGATGAAAGATCTGGCAACTTTTAAAAATCAAAATATTTCTAAATCGCTATGCTCAGCCTTTATAACCACAATAACAGCATGCCTCTTCATTTCTTGAATAGGTTGAGGGTCTGCCATTATTAGTTTCTGAAACAAAGATTATATAGAGTTAGCAAAAAATGCAGCAATGACCCCAAAAAAGGTATATCCTCAAATACCTTACGCACCCTGTTCTTTTCATTTTTGCATAATTTATTCACTGCACCCTGTGTGTGTGTGTATACACACACACACACACATATATACACATATATATATATACATATATATATACATACATATATATATATATACTTATATATAAGTGTGTGTGTATATATATATATATATATATATATATATATATATATATTATAAAGTAAGAACAGGAAAAATTACATCAAAACAGCACAGAAGATATACGTCCATAATATAAATAATATTGTATAAATAGATAGATATATAAAGTATGATTATTTAAAAGGTTTGAGATATCTTACAATTGTTTCATGAATGTATTACCCTTCGAAATGAAATCCAAAATTGATAATCATTATTAGTCAATCAAATGTGTAGTCAATCAAATGAGAGAGATGTAGTAATCCATAATGGATTACTACAAAGGATTTTACCATGGCTTTATATTATCTTTTCAAAATTTTAAACCCAAGTTTGTACCAATGCACATCTATACCAATAACTTTTTAAACAACATCTTTATCATGTTTTTAAATAGCATCTCTCTCATTTGATTGACTACACAGAAATTCACCCTTTTCTTTGACAAGTGGATGTATTACCTAATAATGATTATCAATTTTGAATTTCCTTTCGAAGGATAATATATTCATGAAACAATCGTAATATATCTCAAACTGTTAAAATAATCATACTTTATATATTTATCTATTAATACAATATTATTTATATCATGGACATATATCTTCTGTAATTTTATGATGTAATTTTTCCTGCTCTTACTTTATAATATATAATCGCTCTTATTAAATCTCTAAATACCTTAAGGTTTTAGACATTTCCCTACCAAGAGTACTTATTCAAAATTCAGTATACTGTATCCTCATTGAATATATTTGATTAACTATATATATATATATATATATATATATATAGTAATGCCCTTAATATAAGTAAATATATTTATAGGGAATAATTAATAAATTTTTCCCTTATGAGGTTTTTCACGCTCACTATTTGATAAATTCTTATAAAGATTTTATCCTATATTTAAATTGTATATATATACACACACACACACACACACACACACACACACACACACACACACACACACACACACACATACCACTGGCTGAATAAATTATCAGCTAAAATTTGAAATCCCAAACTAATTCTATTTACATGTGTTTGCATGTGTGTGTGTGTGTGTGTGTGTGTGTATGCATATTTGTGTCTGTGTGTATACTGGCATTGCACAGACACACATATCCAATCAATATGATCTACAGAGGTTTGCACATGCACACACACATGCACACACACACACACACACACACACACTCACACACACACACACATATCACTGTTCACATTCCTTTCCTATTTTATCATGGGTGGAGCCAGGTTTTTGTTTGTGTTAGAATAATTTGTTTTTCCAGCTGGATGCCCATCCTACTGCTAATCACACACCATGAATGACGATTAAAACTTGTTTTTCTTAGAAAAATTGAGACAAATAGATTGTAACCAGGGTACAAACACAATAACTATGGTAAAGTTTGAATTCCTAAGCACGTGTCAGTATTGCAACTCATTAAATTGTGTGTGTGTGTGTATATTTGTGAGTCTGAATGTGTATGCATACATGTGTGTTTGTTTGCCTGGGTGTGCATGTGTTTATGTGTGTATATGCATTGGTGTGTAATTAATTGTATGTGAGTGTGTGAATGTGTAGTTGCATTAGAGTGTGTGTGTGTTTGTGTGTCCTGTTTCCTGTTTTGACTGAAACAAGTAAAAGAATATTTACAGATATATATATATATATTATTCTTTTATTTTTTTAGTCATTTGACTTTGACCATGCTGGAGCACCACCTTGAATGGTTTTAGCTGAACAAATCAAACCCGGGACTTATTTTTTATAAGCTTATTACTTATTTTATCGGTCACTTTTGCCAAACTGCTAAGTTACGGGGATGTAAACACACCAACATCAGTTGTCAAACAATGATGGGTGGAGGGAACACACAAATATATACATATATCTATTTATACAATAGGTTTCTTTCAGTTTCTGTCTACCAAATCCACTCATGAGGCTTTGGTTGGTCCGAGGCTATAGAAGAAGATACTTGCTCAAGGTGCCATGCAGAGGGACTGAACCTGGAACCATGTGGTTGAGAAGCAAGCCACACATGTGTTGTATGTATATATATATATATATATATATATATATATATTTTGAATGCTGCATTCATGTTGAAGGAGCATTCAAAATATTGCCAAAATACTACCTGGATTTACCTGGGATTATACTTAAGAACATATACCCTCATGGAAGTATGGACCAAACTCCATACCCTCTGTATGGAGATACTAACCTCCATACCCAGTGTATGGTGATGCTAACCTATCACTTGGGATATCCCAGAAACAACTGTAAGACATCCAATAATTAATTAATTACTTCACTTTACACTAATTAGA
>NC_068984.1:104689881-104691558 GCF_001194135.2 Octopus bimaculoides | reverse complement strand
ATATATATATATATATATATATATATATATATATATACATACAAAAGCTAACATTGAAACTCAACATAGCCTTTCAGCTGACAGAACCTATCAAGTCATCCAACCCATGCCAGCATGGAAAGTGGCTGTTAAACGATACTGATAATGATATACATTCATGCATACATTCATACATACTTGCACACACGCACACCCACACACCCACACACACACACACACACACATACACACACACACACACACACACACACTCACATGCACACATGTATGTACATGTTTGTGTGTGTGTGTGCGTGTGTGTGTGTGTGTGTGTATACATGTATGCTGAAAATTTTTCTCTACGTTGACTCTTTCCTGTAAACACATTGAATGTTGTATACATTTTACTGCTGTAATGCTCACTCACATTAGTTTTTGTTTTCATTTTTTTCTGCAATTTAATTTTTCATTAATCATCAACTTCCTCTCCTTAAAGATTAAATCAACCTAAAAACCAAACATTATTCCTGGTGTGCATACTTCACCCCACCACAAACATCCATAAGCTACTTAGTTCCATAGAGTGAGATAGCCTCACTTTCTGTCCTCTTAGGAACCTTCACTGGTAGTTTTTCCCTTATCCTTCAATCTCTTCTTCACACTGATTCCAGTTGTATACATTCAGTAAATGTAGACAAAGTAGTAATACTGGTATATTTGTATAAAAATGTATTTACAAACATATATCCGATGTTTATTACTTCCTGGAGTTTGCCTTTTCATTCAGAAACAAAACACGTCATTGCCAACAGAGTCACTAGTTCTCTAAACTTCAACTATATATTTCAAACCATACTTGTTATTTTATCACTCGCTCCACCTTCATTGTTAATCATGTAACAGGTACCAAAAGCTTATCTACTACACTACTACTTCCAACAAACCATCCAAGTAATTCATAGACTTCAAAGCATTTGGTTCCCTGTCATTTTGCCAGAGATCTCATTCATATTTTCACTACTCACTAACATGGTTCCTCCTTTCTTATTTCGTGTGTATCTGTCAAAATAACTTCCCTGTTGTTTTAGGGCTTTTGTGTCTACTGTTACTAACTTAGCATTGTTATTATTTAATACTGTTATAAGACGGTGAGCTGACAGAATTGGAAGCACACTGGGTAAAATACTTAGCAGGATTTAGTCCATCTTTATG
Source organism: Octopus bimaculoides (assembly GCF_001194135.2). Classification (NCBI taxonomy): domain Eukaryota; kingdom Metazoa; phylum Mollusca; class Cephalopoda; order Octopoda; family Octopodidae; genus Octopus; species Octopus bimaculoides. The sequence goes on along the minus strand of NC_068984.1, from coordinate 104,690,367 downwards.
TTCTGAGTTCAAATTCTACCTAGGCCGAATTTGCCTTTCATCTTTTCAGGGTCAATAAAGTAAGTACCGGTTTTCAGTTGAGGTTGATATAATTGACCTACCCCATTCACCGAAATTGCTAGCCTAGTGCCAAAATTTGGAACCATTATTTAATATTGTTAATATTTGGAGTGTTACTATCTAGTATTTTTATTATATTCCCCTTCCAGCTTAATGTGCTGGATTTTTAATTCAACTACTTCTTTACTCTTTTACTCTTTTACTTGTTTCAGTCATTTGACTGTGGCCATGCTGAAGCACTGCCTTTAGTCAAGCAAATCGACCCCAGGACTTATTCTTTGTATGCCTAGTACTTATTCTATCGGTCTATCGAACTGCTAAGTTATGGGGACGTAAACACACCGGCATCGGTTGTCAAGTGATGTTGGTGGACAAACACAGACACACACACAAATATATACACATATATATATATATATATATATA
>NC_068984.1:104688251-104689802 GCF_001194135.2 Octopus bimaculoides | reverse complement strand
AGGCGGAGAATTAAAAAAAAAACAAGAGATGAAGACAGGTGGTGTAGATAACAAACAGATGTATGAGTTTAACACTCAGGAAGTGAAAAAGTCTTTAACATTTTGAGCCTACGCTCTTCCACAGAAAGGAACTTAGAAAGAAACAAGGAGAGAAAATAAAGAATGTGTAGTGGCTAGCGATCTATCATGGTGAATGCCGGACAGAAGGGTCACACAGGAGAGCTAGGAAGAAGGGGAGATAATAAAGTAATGGTGATCCCAAAACAAAGGTGCGCGTGCATGTGTATAAGAGAGAAGGAGAGTAGGAGTGAAGAGAAGTAGGAGTCAGAGCAAGAGAGGAGAGGTGAGTGGGAGGAAGTAGGTGTGAGGGGAAGAGGCGAGGGGAGGAGGTTAGATGAAGATGGGAGGAGAGTTGAGCCCATGTGGCACAAGGGAGCAAAGAGAAAAGATTAATCCCTGTTCACGGCACAAACGGGAGTCCGGATGGCAATTGTGCAAGGACAATCTGAATATGGAGAGGTGTCGCAAAGAATGACTGGTAGAGCGGAAATGGCACGAGACCAGGGTGTCATTGCCGAGTCAGATGTCTTGGACGTGTTCCGCAAACCAGTCAGCCAAGCAGTGTCCTGTTTGCCCAATGTATAAAGAAGGGCAGAGAGAGCAGGAGATGCAATAGATGACATTGGTAGAAGTGCAGGTGAAGGAGTCGGTGATGTGATAGGGTATGATGGGTGCCAGTGAGGAGAGTGGTATATATAAGTACAAACTTACTTGCAAAAAGGACGTGTGCGTTCAATGATGTAATAATACAAAGAATATATATGCATGTATACACACATATATGTACATACATACATCTACATATGTATATAGATGCATATCAGGGTACAGGACGTTAGAACAATGAACTACAGACAACGGAACGGACACATAGGAAAACAGATAGCCACTTGGAATTATTCCTTTATCAGCTGCCTCTATTCTAACTCGATGTATAGCAGATTGCCAGAAGTCTCAATCCCTTGTCATCTCCTTTGGAAGGTGCAACATCTGAAGATCATTTCTCATGACTTTGTCCCACATCTTCCTGGGTCTACCCCTTCAACAGGTTCCCTCCAAAATTAGATGCCATTACTTCTTTATAAAGCTGTCCACATCCATATGTCTCACATGACCATACCAGTACAGTCTTCCCTTTTGCACTCTGCATCTGATGCCGCTTATATCCAGTTTTTCTCTTAAATTATTCACACTCTGTTGTATGTGTGCTATTTCTGAGTAATGCCCTTAGATCGTTATACCAAATATTGGTGACACTAACATTCTGTGATTATAACAGGTAATGTATGTTTCAGGAATCTTATAAAGACATTGAACAAAGTATTTTCTTGAGTTGTATGGAAGCTTCAACACAGCAATAAACTGCTTCTCATTTAACATTCATGCCACCTACCATGTCTATGATCATTTATCACTTGCTCTCTCTCTCTCTCTCTCTCTCTCTCTCTCTCTCTCCCTCTCTCTCTCTCTCTCCCCCTCTCTCTCTCTCTC
>NC_068984.1:104684256-104688157 GCF_001194135.2 Octopus bimaculoides | reverse complement strand
CTCTCTCTCTCTCTCTCTCTCTCTCTCTCTCTCTCTCTCTCTCTCTCTCTCTCTCTCTCTCTCACTTCTTTTTCGTTTCTGCACTGGCTCATCTTCTGCAGTTATCCTCAGCTCTACCTGCTTTCTGGACATATTTGTCTGAACAGAGACAATCTACATCTTGCAGGGTCCCAGGATAATGCTGTGATAAAACACCTAGTACATTCTGTAAACTAACTGTGCTTGAACACAGGCAATATCAGGAGGAGACTCTTTAGCCGTGACTTGTCAAACCCATGCCAGTATTGATACCACAATAAACTATATTCAGCACATTCAGATGTTAGGAAGCACATCCAGCCATAGCAACCAGGCTAAAATAAGACATAGTCTTTCAGCCTGTCTCAATTTTTTACAGTTCATCTTCCAATGTCAGTATGGAAAGTAGACACAAGTAGACGACGACGATGATGATGATGATGATGATGATGACAAGGATGGCAGTGACAGCAACAATGATGGTGTGGCGATGAGGATGGGATGGAGAGGGAGGAGGATAAGAGGTGGCGAGAGGAGGATACACATCACATTGTTAGGGGAGTCTCTATGCATTCACTTGATCTGTTAGAAATAGCAACCACACCTTTCTCAAATATAGCCGTAACATTTTAAAAAAGGAAGGTACATTGGAGATTATAGTTATAAATTGTTTGGAAACAAAGTGGGATGGTCATGGTGTGCAACTTTACTTATAGGTTTACTGCCTGGTATGTTAGTATTCGAGTAAGATGAAGTTGTGATTTTTAGCAGGTCGTGTGAATGTGAACACATAGAGGCTTTCTCTCACTGTCCCTTTTTCTTTCTCTCTCTCTCTCTCTCTCTTTCTCTGTGTGTATGTATGTATGTATGTATATATATATATATATATATATATATATATATATATATATATATATATATATATATATGTATGTATACTTTATTAAAAAGCAGCAAAAATATCACAAAAATTGTTACTCAGAGTTTCATGTTCCTGTCTGTCAGACAAATTGTCCAACAAATGGGAACGTGAAACTCTGAGTAACAGTTTTTTTCATATTTTTGCTACTTTTTAATAATGCATATTACTCTACCTCTGGTATTCAAGTACTATTTTTTCCACCTTGTTTCGCATTTATGTGCTTACTTTGGTGTATATATATATGTGTGTGTGTGTGTGTGTGTATGTGTGTATGTATAAAGTAGAAGAGCTGCCAGCCATAAAATTATGCCAAAACTGGCATTGGAGCTCATTGCAGTCCTCCAGTTAATTGGATCCTGTGAAATCATTCGACCTAAGCCATCATACATGGAAGATGGATGTTAAGAGATGATGATGATGATATATAACATTATATATATATATATATATATATATATATATATAATTGTTAAACAGGACATTGAACATTAAGACAAGGCAAACATCCCAAGTCATATACAATATTATTACAAGAAGAAATTCAAAATCTTACAGCTGCTTCTGGGATATCCCTGAGTATGGGATATTCCATCATCAGAGACAAATTAGGGAAAAATATGGAAAATGTGAATGGTATATATTAATGAAATGACAACATAGAGGAAGGGAATAAAAGAATAAGGAGATGGAAAGAGAGAAGGAAAAAGAAGCATAAAAGTTCATAGTTCAACTTTCCGAAGTTATAGAAACCAAACCATGAGTCCTTAGATGCAATCCTGCATAGATCCATGAGCGTAAGTCTCTAGTTACAATCCCGAGTATATCCATGTGGGTTAAAATCCTGATATAGTAGACATCCCAAGAAAAAGACACAAACATGTCAAAGTTCAATAACATTCTGTTAACCCACATGCATATACGCAGGATTTCACCTAAAGACTTATTCTCATGGATCTACGCAGGATTGCACCTAAGGACTCATGCTTTGGTTTCTGTAACTTTGGAAAGTTGAACTATGAACTTTTATGCTTCTTTTTTCTTCTCTCTTTCCATCTTCTTATTCTTTTACTCCCTTCTTCCATGTGGTCATCTTATTGATATATACCCTTCTCAATTTCCATATTTTTTCCCTAATTTGTCTCTGATGATGGAATATCCCATACTCTGGGATATCCCAGAAACAGCTGTAAGATTTTGAATTTCTTCTTGTAATAATATTGTATATGACTTGAGATGTTTGCCTTGCCTTAATGTTTGATGCCCTGTTTAACAATTATATATCTGCTGCATTGGAAATCTGCAATGGCCCCATAACTACCATCTCGGCTATAACCTTGGAGCCCCAGTAATCCATTACAACACTTACCTAACATACCTAATCGTTTAGATCACCTGTGAACTAAACCCCCATACTTTGTGTGTATATATATACATATGCATGCACATACACACACAGACTGGAAGAGAGAGAGAGAGAGAAAGAAAGAAAAATATGTGTCATGTATGTATCTACTCAGAGTTATGATTTGATATGTGTTTGTACCCTGATATAACTTAAAGAAATAGAGAACAAACAACAGGAGGACTGTGTTGGAATTGAACCAATATACTCAAGAATTCAGTCCAGTTATTTTTAGACATTATACTAATGGACCTCCCACTTTCATTGCCTCCCATTTTACGCGATAAGTCCATGCGTGTGTGTGTGCGTGTGTGTGTGGTTTGTGTGGTGTGTGTGTGTGTGTGTGTGTGTGTGTGTGTGTGTGTGTGTGTGTGTGTGTGTGTGTGTGTGTGTGTGTAGTGAACTGCTTCAAAAGAGACCATGCATGTAGATAAGAGTCAGAAATGAACCTAACTGTCTAACTTTTATCTACTTTCATCTCATTGCAGGTCTATATGTGTATGTGTGTATATATATATATATATATGAGTGTGTACATGTATGAATGTGTATGTGTATGCTCATATGAGTGTGTACATTTATGTTCATATCTATATACTCACAATATTGCTTTGATATTTCATTGTTGACGTTTGTATAAACCAAGACAGTCTTCATGGTTTGGGATCTTTAAATATTTTGATTTCTTATTAATTCATGATAGTCATGATTTCATAATTAATTTACACTTTCATAATTCTATTTTTCCATTTATTTATTTAAAGATAAAAACAGAAATGAATGATATTATTTACAACCATAAAATATATTTGCTTGGTATTTCTCTTCAAAATTCTTTAAATATTATTTTCATTATAAAACAGAGGAATTTCTTCCTTATTCCCATTGCTCTAGTTTTATTTACACTTATTCTCCCATTTGAATATCACCTAAATGGTTGTTTATCAAAAGTTATTTGACCTACTGGATATTGGAAAGGAAATGTTTTGGGTGGTGGTGATGGTATATTATCTTTCATTAAGTTCTGACACATCTGTTAATGTGCTAACCTCCGCACAGCCTTCTTATCAAGCAGCTGTACTCTGTCCTAGTACTTTGATAAATAAGCATCAAAAATGCATGAGTGAAATTTTTGGTGGCAAATGTGTTCATAAGATCAGAAAGAAAAATCAACCAAATTTTTCAGCTAAATTACAGTCAAAACTAACAACCATCATTTAGTAAAAGAAAATATGTTTTATTTCTCATGTAATTTCTCTTGTCATTAAACATTTCAATAAACTCTGATGATATATTCAGTTAAAACAAGCTAGGGCATATAAAGTATACATGAAAATTTAGGACTATCCCTATTTGTTTAAGAAAAGAGTTAACTAGAAGTTAATATGTCTCATTTATATTATTATACTTATACATACATGCAGACATATATATACATGTATACAAATACACATCTCCCCACCTCTCTTTCTCTGAATAATATATGTATATATATATGTATGTATGTGTGTGTGTGTGTGTGTATATATATATATATATATATATATATATATATATAT
>NC_068984.1:104678204-104679747 GCF_001194135.2 Octopus bimaculoides | reverse complement strand
ATATATATATATATATATATATATATATATATATATATATACACACACACACACACACACACATATTATTGAATCATAATTTTTATCTTGCGACTCAAGTTTCATGCATGTCACAGATAGTTATTAGTGATGAGGTGCCTAGTTGATCGCACCACAATGCACATGTTGAGTTGTGGAATTGGTTTGCAAGAATGTATAGGAAGAAGAGTATCACATGTCAATACAAATGCTATATGTATATATTGGAGGGCATCCAAAGGTAGTATGCATCAACTGTTAGATATTATATTATGTCTATTTATTTATTTTAAACAATTCTGAGAATATATATACATGTGTAAAGATTGTATTTTACATATAAAGTACCAGTAATTTCTAGAATAGAGAAAGAAGAGCAGTTTCTTACAGCTGTTTCTGCCAAGAGGTCACAGTACCCCACATGCTATTCCCATCTTTTCAGTGCACTGTAGTGATTGGTGGATAAAATTAGGGTACTTGGGTGTGCCTCTAGGCTTCATCAAAGAGTTTAGAAGAGGGTCTAAGAAGTTCAGAGGGCTAATTTATGTATATATAAATATATATGTATATATTTTTTTTTTTTTTTTGTGTGGGTGGCACATGAAATGCACCATTTTTAGCGTGGCCGTTGCCAGTACCGCCTGACTGGCCTTCGTGCGGGTGACACGTAAAAGCACCCACTACACTCTCTGAGTGGTTGGCGTTAGGAAGGGCATCCAGCTGTAGAAACTCTGCCAAATCAGATTGGAGCCTGGTGTAGCCATCTGGTTTCACCAGTCCTCAGTCAAATCGTCCAACCCATGCTAGCATGGAAAGTGGACGTTAAACGAAACGAATATATATATATATATATACACACACTCATATACACACACACACATATATATATACACACATACAACAGAATCAGTTATTAGTAGTTGTAGTACAATATTCTTATTAGAGAATGTATAAGAAGAGAAACAGGAGAATCAAAGTAAGCAATACAGTTTGAGAGGAGTACAGTTTTGTAGAAATGAAAAGGTATATGAAAGGAGAAATATATATATATATATATATATATAAATATATATATATATATATATATATATTTATATGCACACACCTATACATAGACACACACATATTTCATGTATTAGGAAGGGTAGATTCCTGCAGTGGCTCGTATGCATATAAACATATGATATGTTTACAGTTGAGGGCTTGAGATTGTGGTCCCCATTACGGGGTGAAAGTTTATATAAATAGTTACGATAGCAGTTGATACTAAAAGTAGTAAATCTCCAGGTAGTGACCAAGATACTGTATTGTGATTAAGTGTGGAGTGTGATTTAAGGCCTAAGCCTATTTGGCTGCTATTTTTAGCCTAGTACTTATTCTATCGGTCACTTTTGCTGAACTGCTAAGTTACAGGGATGTAAACACACCAGCATCGGTTGTCAAGTGATGGTAGGGGACAAACATAAGCATGCAAACACACACACACACACACACACATATATATATATTTATACGATGGGATTCT
>NC_068984.1:104668072-104678194 GCF_001194135.2 Octopus bimaculoides | reverse complement strand
ACACACACACACACACACACATATATATATATTTATACGATGGGATTCTTTCAGTTTCCATCTACCAAATCCACTCACAAGGCTTTGGTTGGCCCAAGACTATAGAAGAAGACACTTGCCCAAGGTGCCACGCAGTGGGACTGAATCTGGAACCATGTGGTCGGTAAGCCACTCCTGTGCCTGAGGGGGTGGGCAGTCAGTTAGATTGATCCCAGCATGCAACTGGTACTTAATTTATCAACTGTGAAAGGATGAAAGGCAAAATCGACCTCGGTGGAATTTGAACTCTGAACGTAATGACAGACGAAATACCGCTAAGCATTTCACCCAGTGTGCTAACAATTCTGCCAGCTCACCGCCTGTTTGTTATTCTTTTGCTTGTTTTTTTTCTTTTTATTTAACTTACATTCTTTTATGTTAGTGAATTAAAATAGTTTGTGAAATCTGTATTACATGACTTAACTGTATAGACTATTGCATTTATCTCCACAATATCACAACTACAGAGGTTTAATTTTTTTATATGGGAATTCCATAGAGTATTGGTTGTAGTTTAATACGCTGAAAGTCTATTGTCTCATTAGGTAGTTACCTTTAGTCAAAAACCTAATGGCAGCTTTGAGAGGCCAGTATGAAATTGGCAGAAGTTTGTTTATCAAATATTCGGTTTGCATGACCTGTGCTAGGCAATGTTAATAGATTACTAAGTGTAAGAAACACAAGAAGCATGAACTTAGCCAACTTTTGTATAAAGATACAATAAGATTTGAAACTGAGTTTAGAGATAAGAAAAAGATTTTGAATATTTGGGTATTTAATATGTTAGCCAAGAATATATTTAGTGGAAAAACTATCAAACAGTTGTTGAAAACTTGAAAACTGTCATTGGTAATAGTAACGGCTTTGGCAGGAACTACAAGAGAACGAGAAAACCAAGAAGCTGTGGGTATTAAAGTCATCAAGAGTGAGAACTTCAAAAGAATTATAATTAAATTGATATCCTTAACATGGAATGAGAGGTTATCATACAACTTTCTGATAACTGAATCAGTTTGGAGATTCAGGAAAATAGCCTTGATTTCAGAGGAGTTAGGATATTGTGGTTTTCAACCAGACCCACTTGAAGTTTTCCATGCTAATGCCCAAAAGTAAGAGATATTTGGCAAGGAAGGTAGATTCCTTGCATGGAGACATTTTTGAAGATATTAAAAAAAAAGTGTGTGTGTGTGTGCCCGCACGTGCATGTGTACATGCACTTCTTTCTCAGTACACTTGTTCTTACTGACTTTGAAAACAAAGAGGCATGAAAATGTTGTCATGAGAAGCTGTTTAGTTTTGAGAATATAGAAGAAAAGGGTCTTCCAAGCATTGACCCAACAAAGGGACCAGCCATTCAAGTTGACAATAGTATGAATGTATGATAGATAAAACAAATAAGGAACATTCCTGGTTCACCGGAAAATTACTCCTGAGGTGTTTTATGTATCTAGCAAAGTTGGGTAGAGGCTAGGCATGAACATTGTCAATCAGGTTACACAGTAAGATCTCATACCCAACTATTGAAGTAACGTTGTCATCACCAGCTTTTACAAGGGCAAAGTTGATGTTTTAGAGAGAAGTAATTACAGAAGTCTTAAAGTGCTGGATCTGTCATGAAAATTACCGAAAGAGATATAGCTCAATTGACTAGGAAGGGAGTTAGCCTAGATGAGATACAGTTTAATTATGTGCCAGGAAGAAATACAACTAATACACTCTTCCTAGTGAGGCAACTGCAGACTTTGAACATGGTAGATGCACAGGGGTAATAGACATTATGAGCACAATGAAAATAGATTTTCTTAAGTGCTCAAAAGGTTCTTTGGAAGCAGTTGATAGCTTCTTTTACCTTGATGACTTATTTAGCAGTGGGGGTGGCTGTTTTGAAAATATAGAAGCCAGAGTAAAAACAGATTGGAGAAAGTTCAAGGAGCCATTACTTTTGTTGGCAATAAAAGATTTCTCTTTCAGAGTGGAAGGCAGACTGTATTATATTTGTGTATGAACAGCAATGCCACATTTTTCAGCATGAACCTTGAATATAGATGGCCTACACAGACTGGAAAAAAATGCAACAAGCATCTTCCACTGGATGCGTGTAAATGATGGTATGAATAATGTTGAATAGTCAAGCATGAAAATATCTGATGTCAAATGCTCAGACATGTTACCTTGAGTGAACAAACATATCATAGGGTAGTGAAGACTTCCTGTTCCTACAGGATACACTGCGACTTTACATGCTAGTGTCATGAAGAAATGCACCTATACACTCTGTAAAGTGCTTAGCAAATGAATAAAGATAATGTAAAGTCCAGAGAATCTTGAATCTTATCAAGGAGATTCCAACCTTTCTATTGCTGGTGTCATGATAAAATGTATACTGTATATTCTGTAAAGGGTTTGGTGATAGCCAGGGTATTCAGTTGTTGAAACCAAGCCAAAACTGAAATGTCTGAGGAAGGCATTGACATCCAACCCACCCAAGAGAGCAGTAACTTCAAACAAGACTTGACTTAGGCTATAACAACCAATCAGTCTCATGCCAGCAGAAAAAGTGGACATTAAATGGTAGTAGTGTCCACAGCAGTGGCAGCAGTAGTACTAACAATGATGATAACAACATGCATTCATACTGGCACTCCATCAGTTATGACAATGAGGGTTCCAGTTGATCCAATCAATAGAGCAGCCTGCTTGTAAAATCAATGAGCACTGCACAAACATGTATAACCTTAATATAGTTCTCCGAGAGATTCAGTGTGACACACAATGTGACAAGGCTGGCTCTTTGAATTACAGGTACAACCCATTTTTGCCAGCTGAATGAACTGGAGCAATGTAGAATAAAACATCTTGCTCAAGGACACAATGCACCATTGGGTTTCAAACTCATGACTTTACAATCATGACCTAAATACCCTAACCCTTAAGCCATGCATCTTTACATACATACATATCACAATGTACTTTATAAAAAGTCACTGACTTCAGAAACCTTTCTAATAATCTTGTCCTTTGGGAGTCACTTGTTAGGAACTGTTGCAGAAAAGAACAAAATTAAGTACCAGCTGTATCTCACATTTCAAAAACTTCCAGTATAAAACTATAAGTCTTGACTGGAAAGCTTTGTCTTTTTCCTTTTGCATCCTTGGATAATCACTAATATATCTAGAATGGTGTTACCAATGAAACAAAGTTACAATCAGAAAGATATTCATTAAAAGTATGATTTGTTTTGTTTTGTTTTGTTTGTTTTTATGTCTGAGATGAACACTTCCAATAGTGTCAACTCTGCTGAAAGCATCCTATGGTCAAAAGAGAGAGTTTTTTTTTATTACTGAGCAACATCTTAGGCATTTTTAAGCACAAAATGTAATATATCAATTTGCTTCACTGAAATATTGATACAAATGTCTACCATTTGGCATAAAGTTTACATGAATAGTCACTTGATGTTATTCAATTTAGAAAATGTGATATTTGAAATCTAGCTGTTTTATTAATACTTATTCTCACACATTTGAAAACCAGAACAGGAATGAAGATTTTAGACTTAATAAATGAGTTGCTTTTCTATGAATTGCTGCAAAAGATACAACTAAATTCAAAACTATTTTATTCTATTTTATATGATCTTTTTCATTTGATGATTTTATAAGGTTTCTATTTTAGATTCCTAAACCAATATTTAACTATAATATTGCAATATTATTATGATAGAAATTATCTCAAAAGAATTTTTCTTTTTTTATCATATTGACTTTGCTTGATATTTTAAAGAAATTACCTTCCAATAGAAATTATTTGAGAAATATATAAAAAGCTTACAAAATCTTTGAAATAGCATTTAAGATATTTTCCCTAAAGGCATTGGACTGAATAGTTGTTTTTCCTTCTTTTCTTTTTAATTTTATTTTCCTTTTCCCTGTCAATTTATGAGTGAAATTTGTTTTATGGCATTTTCTTTTTTATTTCTCAGTTATAATCATTGTTAATTTAGCATTTTCAAAGCATTCATTTGGGGAAACAACGTGTGAATATACGTGTTTAAATTGTCAAATGTTTGTATTCAATAATGTTTATGCCATTGGTAAACAGTTGATAAGCATCAGAGTATTACATTTATGAAAAAAATTCCAATGTGTATTTTTTTAATATTTTTGAAAGAAAATATTAGACTAATTACATCTGCATTCATTTTTATTGTACAATATTTTGACTGAAGGCTTGCCTCTATTCTTCATATATATATATGTCATCTTTGCTTCTCCTATAACTAATTCATCATGCTAACAAGACTATGTCTTTATCCATTAGACTACAAACATCCATGACTAAAATGACATTTATCTATAAACAAAAATATAAAAGAGAGGAGGTAGCTGTCAAAATGTACATTTAAATAATGAATAGATAAAAATCATTTTAAAATGTTCTCAATATTTTTATATTATATTATAGAAAGTAAAAACAAAAGTATTTCATACTGCACTGTTTTGAAACAAGCTAACCATTTACTTGGAAATATTCTAAAGAATGAAGAGATTGAGATTCTAGCCAAAACAATCCATTAGACTGATAATATACATTGCAAGCTCTTCTCAAGGCGGTAAAGAAAATGAGGCAGGTTGAGCTGTGAATCAATTGCTTATCAACCAATCTCATTAGCAAATACACTACAGAGGTCTGGTCATGAACTCCTTTTCCCTATCTTTTCCTTCTGCATTATCACCAATCCCCTTTTTTAATATAGAATATTAATAGTTTTGCACCCATGTGCTTGCAAATGTATATATGGTCTATATAATTCCAAGTTTATTAACACAGGCATATCTCCTTCACTTCTTCTATGAATATATGTATTTTTTCCTGCTAGTTAGTTTCTACAACCTTTCTCTTCCCACTTCACTCATGGCATCATTTTCTTTCCTTATGACACTTCTTCACTATATGTATCATCATCATCATCATCATCATCATCATCATCAGCATCATCATTTAATGTCCATTTTCCATTGTGGCATAGGTTGGACTGTTCAACAAGAACTGATGAATCTGAGGATTGCATTGTTCTCCAGTATTTGCTTCATTGTGGTTTCTATGGCTTGATACTCTTCCTAATGTCAACCACTTTACAGAGTGTACAGGGTGCTTTTTCTTATGGCACCAGCACTAGAGAGTTCACAAGACAAAGGAGCCCTTTCACTGAGAGGCAGCATAGTAGTGATGGAAATGACTTTATGCTAGGTTTTTGAGAGGTTAATGTATGAGAAAGGGACAGTGATAGGTTTGTTGCTATAGAAGCGATACATGACTATTCTGCATTATATAAGGGTGACTATGAGTAGCTGGAAAGAGAAATCAAAATGGTGGTGACAAGGTATGAGAGTGTACCCACAAAGTATAAAAAGGTGAATAGAAAAGGGCCTGAGCACTGAAGATTATGAAGAATGGGTAAGCAAATGTTGCAAGAAGGGTGGCAGGAAGTCAGATGAGAGATGGTCAGAGATGGGGTTGGGGTGAATGTAGTGAATGGTGAACAAGGTTGAGGGGGAAGAGAGAGAAAGAGAGACAAATAGTGAGAGTGATGTCGGAGGTCACAAGTACATAGGAGTAAATATAGTGAGTGGTAAAGGCTGGCTAGTTCAATGACAGTTATGAAATGCTGTTAAGAATGAGGCTGAATGTCAACAGAATGTAGTTCAAGGAAGATGGAGGGATAACTTGTAACACAGAAAGGATGATTAATGGAAAATAAGAAAGAGAAGAGATGATGTTAAGAATGAAGGTTGGGTGTCAAAAGTAAATGGTCCTAAGGAGAGGGAAATATAACTGGTGTCATGTGCAGGCATGAATATATATAGATGCATATATCTATTTCTTTATTGCCCACAGGGAACTAAACATAGAGGGGACAAACAAGGACAGACAATGTGATTAAGTTGATTATATCGACCTCCAGTGCATAACTGGTCCTTATTTAATCGACCCCGAAAGGATGAAAGGCAAAGTCAACCTCAGCGGAAGTTGAACACAGAACATAACGGCAGACAAAATACCGCTAAGCATTTCACCTGGTGTGCTAACAATTCTGGCAGCTTGCCACTCCAAGAGATGCATATATTGTTAAATAATTCTGCATTGTATCTTCTTTTTAATTCTTTGACATATATAGTAAATTCTCTTTTTCTTCCTCTCACTTTGCTTTGCCACACATTTCTTCAGCAACCTTATTTTTAGTCATCTCAAACACTTCCATTTTATAAACTACCTTGAGGTAGTACAAGACTCAAATTTAATAAATTTGTTATATAGTTCAAAATTGCATTTATAATATGAAAATAATACTTCTGTACCACAGAGTTTATAACATAAAATGATTAATAAATTGTAATGTTTTTGAATAACATATGACTAAAATATGAAAAAAAAATGAGCAAAAAAAAATGTAGGCATAGGAGTGGCTGTGTGGTAAGTAGCTTGCTTACCAACCACATGGTCCCTGGTTCAGTCCCTGGTTCAGTCCCACTGCATGGCATCTTGGGCAAGTGTCTTCTACTATAGCCTCAGACCGACCAAAGCCTCATGAGTGGATTTGGTAAACAGAAACTGAAAGAAGCCCATCGATGCTATCTGTGAGATTCTCAGCTTTTTTAGCTGCTATTTTTCTGAACTTCGGTATATGGTGAAGCAAATATTTTGCTGATCCCTTAATTATATTTATAAATATATGAACTTTTTTTGAATAAGTTCTCCACCAATAATGGTGCTTTCATACCGTTGGGCTTGGTAAAAAAAAATTATTAATTATTAATTGATTTATTAATTAATAAATTGATAATTCCTTTACCCTTTTAATTTGTATATATATATATGTATGTGTTTGTGTGTCTGTGTTTGTCCCCCCAACATCGCTTGACAACCGATGCTGGTGTGTTTATGTCCCCGTAACTTAGCGGTTCGGCAAAAGAGACCAATAGAATAAGTACTAGGCTTCTAAAGAATAAGTCCTGGGGTCGATTTGCTCGACTAAAGGTGGTGCTCCAGCATGGCTACAGTCAAAAGACTGAAACAAGTAAAAGAGTAAAAGAGTATAAATACAAAATATTCTTACATGTTCTCTTTCTCTGAGTCTTTGTCCATGGTAAATCAGTTTGTAAGAAAATGTCATTTGCATGCTTTTTATATTAATATTTTCCAAGCATTTGAAGAATTAATGTACAAAGTACATTACTAAATCAGCTAAGCACAGCTGGAAGGAGCTGTTGTTGACTTCTGCAAGCTAAATATTTGGCAGATTTGGCCCTGATACTGTACAAAGTTGAATTGTAAGTTACAAAGGCCCTGATGTTGTATAAACTTGAACAGTAAACTACAAAGTTATTCTGAGTACCAGTATAACTAAACGCTACTTAATTGTCACGAATAACAACTTGAATCAATGGTAATTCTCTTCCAGAACTGAGTTATGTTAAAAATATTTTATTGCTCCATTAGTTTACTGATGTTACTCAAGATAAGATACAAATGGTAAAAGGTTTATAGATAAGAAGGATTATAGGATTAAAGTGTCTCACAAAAGAAAATTTCGTTTTCAAAAACCACCATAAAATAAAACACTCTTAATTCTCGTAGCATAAATAATTGTGCTGCTTCTATTATTATTACTATTATCATTATTGTTGTTGTTGTCGTTGTCGGTAGCATTATTTGTGGTGGTGGTGGTGGCTGCGACGGTGGCAGTGGCTGTGGTGGTGGTAGCAATGGTCTCTGTCACTGTCTGACTAAGCAGTATGTTTTAACAGACTAAACAGTTTGTTCAACAATGCAGCTATTTCCCATGAAAGACAAAGAGATATTACATCTCATCCTTCCCTAAATTGATGATTAAATTAAGTGGACCTAATATGCTAATCTAGTCAATGTAAAAATAACCGAAAGCCATGTTTGTTAATAAAACTCCTTCCTGTAGATGCATTATTAAATCTGTATTTTCTCTTTTGTGCATCAAGATCTCAATGATAAGATTTAGCTTACAGGAGAATGCAAGTTAAATCTGCCCTAATCACACAGAAAACTCCAAAAATAGTAATAAGGACAGAGGAAATATTATAACAGTAAAAATTCTGAACCACTAATGAGGAAATCAGGCACTCCAAACAGATTTCTTTATTGATGGCTTCATACAGTGTAAATTACCAAAGACCTTTGCTGGAATGTTTGTTAAGGCTAGTTCTATTAATGAACTTTTAAACAACTCGGCAGACTAGAAAGAAATATATGAAGTACTGACACAAACTTTTCCCAAAATATAGAATGAGGTTGGCACAAATTAAAACATGAGCTGTGGACTATGTTTGAAAGAAAAGCTATTAAAGAAGTTACAGTACAATTATATGTGATAAATAATTTTGAAATATATGTTCGGTGCAGGTGCAGATGTGACTGTGCAGTAAGAAGTTTGCTTCCTCAACATGGTTCTAGGTTCAGTCCCACTGCATGGCCCTTTAAGCAACTCTCTTCTATTATAGATTTGGGCTGGCCAAAGTATTGTGAGTTGAATTGGTAGATGAAAATTGAAAGAGGCCTGCTCTGTGTGTGTGTGTGTGTGTGTGTGTGTGTTTGTCCCCTACCACTGCTTCACAACCAGTGCTGGTTTTTTTATATCCCCATGACTTAGGTCAGCAAAAGAGACTGATAGAATAAGTACCAAGCTTAAAAAAGAAGGTTCTGGGGTTGATTTACATAAGTAAACCCTTCAAGGCAATGCCCTAGCATAGTTCAATAACTGAAACAAGTAAAAGATAATGATAAAATATAATATTGTGTCAGAGATATATTAAAATAGAGCTATTATGAGTTTCTTCATACAATTAAGTAATAAAATATTAAATATGAGATCAATCATATATGATGCTGAAAGGTTAATTAACACACTGTTTTTTTATATAATTGTTTCTCGTCAAAATAGCTTTCTCTGCATAATCAGCATCTTATTCCCATAACAAACTTGTATTAGGAGATGGCTTATATCAAAATAATTTCTTCTCCACTTCTCTGATTAATTTCAGCACCTCACGCTTTGTTTATAATTGCTTGTCAAACTATAGATTCCAAATGTTTTGTCTTCATTCAGTAATCAATTGCTTTTTTTTTTTTGTTTTTGTTTCAATTAATAATCATAGGTGGAGCTGAAAGAGGAGAAAGAGAGGTTGTTTATGACATTTCTTAGCTCTTCCAGGCTAGTGAGGTCATTGTAACAGATATTCTGTTTGACTTTCTGTAGGGCAATTATATCGACAAGGTAAAAATTCTGGAGAAAAAAATATGTTTTGTTTAAGACAGAGGGATGAAACTGTAATAAGTATGAGAAGAAATGGAGAGAAAATTTTGTTGATTAGATCTGACTGGAGGTTGCATTCAGTAAACTAGTTCAGAAGAATAGGGTTTATTTTAATTGTAGCAGAAAAGGCAAAAAGTGGAAATGACATATCTGTGAGCCAATGACATGTTGGCAAATAAGTCTGACAGTCATTTGGATAACCTTGTAGATGTAGTCAATGTTTCTAGCAGCAGCACAGTTCTAGATATGTGAACAGTATTCCATCATGGGTTGCACTTATGCTTTGTAGAAATAGCAAGTGGGCAGTGCATGAGTATTTTTTTGCCTTTAATAGGAACTCAAGTCTTTCTAGTACAGTTTTTGCAATGATGTGTGTGTGTGTGTGTTATATACACATATATATATATATGTATGTATGTATGTATGTATATACACACACACACATATATATATAAATATACACACATACATATATATATATATGCACATATACATACATACATACATACATATATATGTCTAGTGTGTGGAATTATTCTGTACTAATGCCCTTATATAAATATAAATGAATAATTATATTCTTGGGAATAAAAAAATGATGATTTTTTTCCTTATGAATTTTTTACACACTAGCTTCCTGATAAAATTCTTATAAAAGATTTTTATCCCATTATTGAATTAATTAAATACATACATATATATATATATGCACATATACATACATACATACATACATA
>NC_068984.1:104662413-104667587 GCF_001194135.2 Octopus bimaculoides | reverse complement strand
TAGTTATGCGTCACTGGTGTAGGCTACAGCTGTGATCTCACTTTCCTTGCTGAGTCTTCTCAATCACAGCACATCTCCAGAGGTCTTGGTCTTTCGTCATTGCCTCTGTGAGGCCCAACGTTCATAGGTCATGCTCCACCACCTCATCCCATGTCTTCCTGGATCTCCCTCTTCCACGGGTTCCTTTCACTGTTAGGGTATGACACTTCTTCACACAGCTCTCCTCATCCATACATAACACATGACCATACCAGTGCAATTGTCTCTCTTGCACACCACATCTGATGCTTCTTATGTCCAACATTTCTCTCAGGGCATTTACACTCTGTCGTGTGTGCAAACTGACATTACACATCCAACGGATCATACCAGCTTCATTTCTTTCAAGCCTACGCATGTCTTCAGCAGTCATGACTTATGTTTCACTGCTGTGTAGCATGGCAGTTTGCACACATGCATTGTACAGTCTACCTTTCACTCTGAGCGAGAGGCCCTTTGTCACCAGTAGAGGTAGGAGCTTTCTGAACTTTGCTCAGGCTATTCTTACATCAACATGCCTTCATTCAAGCATCTCGACAATCTCACTACAATTATATATTTATATATATATATAATTGAAGATCTTACTTTCAAAAACCAGATATATGCATTGGAATGACTTTTGAGTTATTGAGGAAATTCAGTATCTAAATATATCTGATTTTGATTGGAAGGCTAAGATTCACCTATTGTCTGCATGGCATCTATCCCAGTTTAACTGAAAAAAAATTTCATGTGCGTGAAGCCAGCAGCTAGTAGATTGTGTTTTAATGGTTAACATGAAATTGACCAAATATGCACTTATACCGGTTTTGAAAGTAAGATCCTCATATACACACATACATACATGTGTGTCTGTGTATGTATTTATGTACGTACATACGTATGTACGGATGGACGAATGGATGGACGGATATACCAACCTTCACATTTTTTCCACATTTTTTTCTTATTTTCTTATTGTCCAACATCCTTGTAAAATTTATATATAACACATAAACAGAGCCTGAAAGATTGCTTTAAGATACAGGGTATATTTTATAAATATGCCTGTTCAAGTATCAGAATAGCATGAAACTATCAGTAGCTCTTTTGGTTGTGTATTTAATTTGATATGCGTATGTGTGTGTAGCAATAGACAGAAAGATAGATGGTAATGGTCAATCCAGAGCTATAGTAGAAGACATTGTCCCAAGGTTCCACACAGTGAGACTGAACCCAAAGCCACATAGTTGGGAAGCAAATTTCTGAATTGCACAAACATGCCTACAACTCTGTGTGTGTGTATATATATATATATATATATATATATATATATATATATATATATATATATATATATATATATATATATATATATATATGATAATGATAACAATTATAAACTGTAAGCTTATAAGCGATCACTATGTATTGGCTAAAGGAAATAGTCAGATAAGCCCTTGACAGTAAAAAATGGGTGTTAGTACACATGGGAATCGAACCCACACCGCTTATCATAAATATAAGCGGTATGGGTTTGATCCTCATGCATACTAATACCCACTTTTTCTTTCGAGGGGTTATATGCCCCAATATTTGACTATTTTCTTTAGCCAATACACAGTGATCACTTATAAGCTCTAAGCTTATAATTATTATTAATATATATATATGGGTGTGTTTGTGTATATGTGGGTGTGTGTGTGTGTCTACATATACAGGTATGTGTGTATGTGTGTATACATATATATATATATATACACACACAAGCACACACATATATATATGTGTATTTGGGGATTTTTGACAACTTCTTAAAGTTCCATATGTTATAGTTCACAATTTGCAAGTGGACCACTTAAAAACTTGTGGTAATCCATCTCCATTTCGGATTTTGCTACCCAAAATGGAGACAGATTACCACCATTTTTTAAATGGAAGACTTAAATTGCAAACTATAATGCATGAAACTTAAGGTAGTATTGAAAATCTAAAAATAAACTATTTATCTGCCAATGCAGTGTTGAGCATTCATTCTCATTGTTTACCACTAACACACACGCATACACACACATGCACAGACCCCACATTGCAAAGATCACATCACAGAAAATCAAAAAGCTTGGTTGGGAAAAAATTGTTCATCCACCTTATTCTCCCGACCTTGCTCCTTCAGACTATCATTTGTTTCATAGTTTACAGAATCATTTGGGGAATATAACTTTTGCAAACCAGGAGGAGGTCGAAACTGACATTTCAGAGTTCTTCGCTTTGAAACCAAAATAGTTTTACATTGACAGGATTAAAATGCTTGTAAATAGATGGAAGGAAGTCATAGATAATCAGGGAAAGTAAATTGCTGATTAAATTTCGATTGAATATAACATTTGATCCCTTGCTTTCTTTATTCAAAATTCGGACAAAATTTATGGGATGACCTGATAGTTTTATATCAAGTGTTTGAGTGAGAATATCCTTATTGTTATCTACTTTGAGCTTCGAAATGTCAAGTTTCCTTATAATCTTTTTACAATTTTGTTTTCTGGCTGGCTTTGGTTTCATTTTTACCTTTGCCTTATGGAAAGAACATGTTAGTTTAACATCATTTCTATCTCGGCTTCAGACAATCACATCGTTAATCAAGTGTTCATAACATGATCTGTGATGATACCAACTTATTTTCTTTTTATTGAACTGTTCAAAAAGTGTATTGGTGACAGAAAGTTCAAACTCACTACACAAAGATAGTAGCAGGAGTCCATTTGAGTTCATTTTGCCAAGACAATGCTTACCAAGAGAGGTAATCTGATTTAACATGGGCATTAAAATTTCTTAAAAGAAAAATTTTATCTTGATTGGGAATTTGATTGAGTAATATTCATAAATCAGAATAGAATTTGTTTTTAGCTGTGTCTGTAGAGCCAAGTATTGGTGTGTCTGTACTTATTAGTGCAGGATATTTTTCTAGTCCAATTGTGAATCACAATAACATAAGACGATCATCATTAATTTCATGCAGTAAATATTCTAGTTTATGTACCATATCCCTACTAATAACAAAACCTACACCAGATTCCTACTTTTCTGCTTCTGATTTGCCAATCCAGAAGTAAGTGTACCCTCCAACTACTTCACTCAGTTGACCAGAATCTGGTAGTCTTGCCTCTAAAAATACTAACATTTTTACTTCTCAGAAACCATACCATAAATGCTGTTTTGTGCTCAGGATGCTTCTTGTGGTCTTGAAGTGTGTATATGTTCCAGCTACTATATTCACATCTGTTTTCCTTTGTCTTCTCATACTTTTTTTTTTTTTTGATGTATAACGGGATTGTATGAGCAAGCAATTTTTAGCATACATTTTCTAGTCCCCTCCCCACATAAGGGAAAGCAGTGCCATCCTAAATAGCCTGCTTTTTTGTTAAGAAGAGGACATAGAATGCGAAATTGCTCACATGGGTTTCACAGAACAGCCACGTACTTCTTACCACCATATGTGCAAAGCTTAAGCTAGAGATCTCCAGTGATTTTCTTACCCTGTCTTCATCACAATCACTTCATCACCATTAGATTTGATTTGTCCTCATGTTGCTACTGAACGACCAACACTATGATTTTGTTTAAAGTGAAATTGGCTTGTGTTGTATAAACCTAACCTCTTCACCTAGAAATCATAACTTGTACTAGTACAGTGTGCCACTTGCCAGATGTAGACTAAGTCTCAGATTAAGTAGTGATAGTATGGCTTGATCAACCATTGCATTGAGGGTTGGTAGCTCAACATACACACTCATACACACACACATGCATGCACATGCACACACACATGCATGCACATACACACACACACACCCACACTCACACACCCACATAAAGAATATAAAATATAAATATAAAAAATATATATCATATGTATGTTTGTTTGCTTGCTTGTATGTATGTATATATGTATGTATGTATGTATGTATGTATGCATGTATGCATGTATGTATGACATTACCATTAGAACTCAGATGCATCATTGCATGTTGCCATAGGCTATGATAAATTCCTTTAGAGAGAGAGAGAGACAGATTGACGAATTTGATAAATACATGAGCTCATTTCTGAGTCCACTATTTGGGAATAATAGAATGGACACCAGCAGTGCTATACAGTTTGTTGGATTGCAGTGATTGGAGAAATTTCTATGTATGGCAACCAAGTGTTCATAGCAGCGAGTAAAGAAAGAATGTTTATGGTGGTGAGTTTTGTTGTGTATGTGATGTTGAGAAAGCTTTATTTGTAGACGCGCTACTTAGAGAGCCATCGTGTTTGAGAAGTAGTGAGTAGGAAGAAAAGTTACTATTTTGGAAGAAAGAGACTTGTTATAAACTGATTTAAAGTATTAGAGGAATTTTTCCAATGGGTTCTGTGCTGTATAAAACACAGTAATTGTGTTACCTTGATTAGCAGTGGTCAGACAATCTGATGGAATAAGAATTCTTGAAGGAAGAGTAAGGCTAGGTCTGACGGTAAGAAAGATGAATGATGTCTGTTTGGAGTATCAGAATCTTAGACAGAACTATGTGCGGATGAGGAAAATAAATGAGATGGACAGAATAACAGAATAACAATTGATAACCAAGAAGAAATGTACAATGTCACTGAGAATGATGACTAAATAAAGGAGTAAGTTGAAATAGATATCTTTAGTACAGGATGAGAGATAGACAAACAACTGCTGCTGGCTGGAAGAGTTTAAAGTATCGTAAATAAATAACTAAAATGTATACACTTTTGTATAGAGAATGTACTATTATAAACTATAATTTTGCAATGTAGCATTTTTGACAATCAAATGTAATAGCAATCTATCTAAGCACCATCTGTTTATTTAGCTATTCACTCATTCATATTGTCTAGAAATGACCATTTAAAACTCATGGGTTTCTTGTTTATTTCATATTTTTGTCATCTTTCATTTTATAGCATTAAAGTATTTTCAAATTTAATAAATGTCAAAAATAAAATAACAAGAAGGCTTTCACAGAATAAGCATAGATTTAATAACAGAGAATATATTGATTTATTATAAGCTAAACACTAACTGGAAAAATCTTGTAGCCAAACTATATTTTCTAATTTTATCAGAAGGATGGCAATGATGATGG
>NC_068984.1:104660665-104662403 GCF_001194135.2 Octopus bimaculoides | reverse complement strand
GAGAAGAAGAAGAAGAAGAAGATCAAAATAACAGCTGCTTAAAAATATTGGTATCAAAATGAGATACTGTACAATTATTTGTAAGCTTTGGAAGTTATCTAGACAAGTGTTAGTAGTATTGTTACAAAATCAGTTTCACATGCAGAAGCAGTATGCAAGCTTAATCAAGAAGTAGTATGCAAGCTTAAAGTAGATTATAGATATAGTATGGTTTCACTTTCTCTTTTGTTTAGTTAAATGGAAAGTAAATTGTGCAGGTTTAATGCTATATATCTTAAACATTCCATCAGCACTTTGTAAGTTAAACTATGATGAGAAAATTAATTGAAGAGTATATGATTTACTCAGCTAATATCTCAGTTAATAATTGAAGAATTTATGGTTTACTCAGTTAGTCCTTTCTATCTTAATTGTGGAAAATATTGAATGATGATTTAGGGCTTATAAATAGGGTCTCTATTTGGAAAAAAGACTGACAAAATTTGAATGAAATTTGGGTACATTGAACTTGTTGAGGAAACTGTGAAGTAGTTTGTGTTTTTATAGAATTGATAATATCATTTTTAGACCAATACCAATATTAATGTTATGGAGTCTCTTTTTGCATTTGGAACCATAAAAGAAAAACAGAAAGATTAATGACACTACATATATTGGTTGTGTCTGTAGGGCCAAGTATTGGTGTGTCTGTATTTATTAGTGCAGCATATTTTTCTAGTCCAATTGTAAATCACAATAACATAAGACGATCATCATTAATTCCATTCGGTAAATATTCTAGTTTATGTACCATATCACTACTAATAACAAAACCTACACCAGATTCCTACTTTTCTGCTTCTGATTTGCCAATCCAGAAACCTAGCAACAGCATCAACTAAATAGAACTGCCGTTAAAAATAGTTTTAAAAATCCTTAAAAAATCTAAGTGTCAGTGGCATTGTGGATGAGAACTATTACTGTTAGTTTAGAAATAAAGGTTCCTAGTTAGAATACAATTAGGTACTACGTACTCATCTAGGAATAAGAAACCTGATGATGACTGGAGATTGAACTAATTGAAACATAGAGGAGATATAAAATATAATTAAAAAGTTTGCTTCACAGACTTTTTGAATTCAGTTCCTGGGTAAATGTTTTCTACTATTGGGTTGGCCAACAATATCTCATGAGTGAGATTTGGTAAACAGAAACACTACCATCACCACTGTGTGTGTCTGTGTGTGTGCATGTGTATGTGTGTCTGACTGTCCATCTGTTTGTCTGACTACATGTGTGTGTTTGTGTTCTAAGCCTTTGCATTAATGCCACTTTGGCAGGACTGTTGTTCGTGTCTCCCATACGTAATGTCCAGTGGTGATTTTACATACAAAGATGTGGTATAATGTATGGTAGTTGATAAATAAGTAAAGGTTGGCATCAGGATGAGCATCCAGACTAAGAATACTGCTTCCAGCAGTCTTTATTATGTGTGTGTGTCTTTGTCTCTGTGTTTGTCCCCCATCACTGCTTGACAATCAGTGTTGGTGTGTTTATGTCCCTGTAACTTAGCAGTTCAGCAAAAAGTACAAATAGAATACGTACCAAGTTTAGCAAATATTCAGTACTAGGGTTAATTCATTCGACTAAAAATTCTTTGAAGTGATCCCCTAGCAAAGCTGCAGTCTAATGACTAAAACAAGTAAGAGATAAAAGATATAAGATATAATATATATATA
Source organism: Octopus bimaculoides (assembly GCF_001194135.2). Lineage (NCBI taxonomy): Eukaryota > Metazoa > Mollusca > Cephalopoda > Octopoda > Octopodidae > Octopus > Octopus bimaculoides. Next base: position 104,660,685 of record NC_068984.1, on the reverse strand, counting down.
TATATATATATATATATATA
>NC_068984.1:104659774-104660648 GCF_001194135.2 Octopus bimaculoides | reverse complement strand
AAATTTGTATGTTTAAAAATGTAGAGACTCACAACACGACTGATCTATATTCCATTTATTTAATTCTTCCATTTTTAAACATACAAATTTGAAACCTTTGAAATATAAACAATGAGAACGACCCTTAAGGAATCTAGTAAATGATCCTTTGGGGTGTAGTCTTATGCTATATTGGTAGAGATTACGAAATTTACTGGAAAATTATATATATATATATATATATATATATATATATAAAATTTATATTTACACATATATGATTTATACATACATACATGATGCATATGTTTGTACATAAGTACATATGTATGTATATATTATCTGGAGTGTACAGTATTATATATCCATTACAGATGTACAATACTGTACACTTCGGATAATATACCCACTCTATCGACAGATAAACAGATGCATTTTTTCCTGACTTATAGTCTCTACAAATGTTTCGATACATATAGATCTACATATATACACAGGATTTAAATTAAATTAAAGTAGGTAACGATTTCCCTGTGTGATAAGATCCATACGTATCTCCTCGGGTTATATTTAATCGCTGTCTCCACAAGTAAATTTTGATTTCAATGCTATTACATCCATGGCTCCTATGAAACTAACAAACACTGACAGTTTCAATCCGCTCGCTATGAGTGTGTTATTACACGTTCAACATGAGCGGCAATGTGCACGTTGTCTGTTTATTTAGTTTCACATGTTATTCTGCACATGCCAAATTGTATTATTACACAAAATACACTCATCCATTAGCTCATACTTATGCAATCACTTACCGATATACCATACATCTCTATTTGTACTCTAATACGTTCTTAATGGAACCACCTCAATTATATATATATATATATATATATAT
>NC_068984.1:104656788-104659411 GCF_001194135.2 Octopus bimaculoides | reverse complement strand
ATATATATATATATACACATTGCTTCCCAATATCATCAGTATCATAGTTTAATGGCCACTAAATGCTAATGACATGCAATAATATTTCTGTGAGGAATTTCCAGTGACATGGAGTGTATTTTGAAGGTTCTTCATGAATAAAAAGATTATGAAACATTGTGATAGACTATTGTCTGAAAATCATGATTTTAAACTTTATCAGACATTCCCTCATGTGTTTTGGTAAGGGAAGTATTTTTCTCAGTTTGCTTCACAAGTTTTACTCGTTATTTATGAATGATTAAAACTAAAAAGGGCTTCTTGCTATCTGACAGCCTCATTTTCATCATTTAACATCTATGTCCCACACTAGCATGGGTTGGATGGTTTAATAGGATCCAACAAGCCACAGGCCTGCATTGAGCTCCAGTGTCTGCTTTGGCACAGTTTCTACAGCTGGGTATCCTTCCTAACACTATTTACATTACTAAGTAGATTGGGTTCATTTTTGTGGCATTGGCACTAGTGTGGTTACGAAGTAACTAACAATACAAGGCTCTTCAACTGAGTAGGGATGTAGTAGAGAGAGGTGGCTTTATGGAAGGTGTTAAGAGGTTAAAATATGATAGCTGGAGAAGCACAGGTGTCTTGCTGTAGAGGAGATATGTGGCTATCCCAGTTTGAAAGAAAGAAAAGATTGTGGTCATGAGGTGTCAAGGAATACCTTCAAAGTACAAGAAGATGAATATAAGAGAGAATAGATAGCATATCGGAAAGGAAGAGTGGTTAAGTTGATGAAAGAGTAAAAAGAATTACAGATGGTTAGAGATGGGGATAAAGGTGAACGCAAGTGGAGGCATGGTCAATTATGAAAAACAGTTTGGAAGAGGAGGAGAGAGGCAAGTTGTAGGAGATATAGGTGGATCAGAAAGTACAAGGAGATAAGTGCAGTAATGCAAATATTCAAAATATCCACTTACAAACTTAAGAATAAATGAGAAGCAATAGAAAAGAAGCTTTTGTGTGTTCTTCATTCCATTTTTCTTTGGTAAATATCTATTATTTTTTATGAAATTCTTCCTAATATTTTTAACTTGCTAAAATTTTGAATTGAAATGATATCTGATGAGGTAAAAAAGAAAATGTTGCAAGTTAGTTAAATTCTATAAGAAACAATATTAGCATCTCATGTTGGAAGCCTTGAAGCATTATATGCAAACTGGATTGTTAATTTTTCCTATTAAGTGCAGCAACAGTGAAATTTGTGTGTCATTCGTTAGAGAGAAGATTTCTCAACTTTAAGGATATAAACTGAATTGAAAGCTCATTTCTCCTGAAGCAGTTTGTTTTGGCGCCATCAGAAACAGGCAGACAGAAGCATTTAATGACAGAATCAAGTGATTAAATTCTTTGAACAATAAAAAAAAAAATAATCCTTTTCTCTCACTTTTCCTTTTCCCTCCCAATTTCTCTCACCTTTCTCTCCTTTCATTACCACATCCTGCTTTTTCTCTCCTCTTTCTCTTTTATATCTCTCTTCCTTCCCTCTCTTTGAATGTGTTTCCTTTGCAATTAGAAAATCTGAAGTGATAGATCTATAGAGAAACAAACAACATAAAATGTATTTGTGAAGGAATATACATAAAGAAAAAATCAGAGAATCATAAAACTAATGAAAAAGAAAACCACTGCAAATGGTAGTTTTATCATTGTTGGAATCCATTATTTAAGAGATGACACAGAAATAATGTCCTTTAATTGCCAAGTGCTCGCTGTCTTGTGACAATGAACATGTAGAGAATCAATGAGAAAAATGGTTAGAAAAGTTGGCATTCAAGATAAACAATTAGATCTAACATTGCTATTAACAATAAAAGAATATTAATCATGAGTATGTATTAAGTTAATATATATATATAGTAGAGGACATGAGGAGTTCTCGAGGTGTGTGGTGAATTTACTGAGAGATGGAGTACTTGAAATGATTTGTTTTCCCATGAATAGCTTAAGAATACAGAAAAGCAATCTTTTTTATGCCTAACTTGCATAAGGTTTCATAGTCACTCTTGTTTTTCTACATCTTCTTTTTCTATTCTCCCTCTCACTCCTTCTCTTCACAGTTAAACTTTGAAGCAAATGATTTTATCATAATTAGTGGCTGTTGTGTCAACATTTATGACTGAAATCTTGAAGAATGGATTATATTATTATTTCATTAGATTGGGTAGTATATGAAGGTTGTAGGTATTGTTTTTGTTTATGAACTCTGCCAAATGCAAGCTTTCTTTTCAGGTTCACGACACTGCTTACCCCCATCCCAGGGTCACACGGGCCCACTCCTCTGACACCCACTCCTCCCACACTGTCAGGATTGGCACTCTCAACATCGGCACGCTGAAAGGTAGGTCTGGTGAGATTGTTGAGATGCTTGAACGGCGACACATAGATCTGTGCTGCATCCAAGAAGTAAGATGGAGAGGAGGTTTTGAGAGGTTCCTCACAGGCAAAGAACACAGGTACAAGTTTTTCTGGGCAGGGAACACTGACGGAGTCGGGGGCGTAGGAATACTTCTAGCAGAGAAATGGGTTGATAAGGTAATCGAGGTAGTTAGAGTATGTGACAGAGTACTTAAGATTAGACTAG
>NC_068984.1:104634756-104654335 GCF_001194135.2 Octopus bimaculoides | reverse complement strand
TGGCACATAAGATGTACCATCCTGAGTGTGACCGTTGCCAGTACCGCCTGACTGGCCTTGTAGGGTTTTCGAGCAAGATCGTTGCCAGTGCCCCTGGACTGGCTCTTGTGCTGGTGGCACATAAAAGACACCATTTTGAGCGTGGCCATTTTCGTGCGGGTGACACGTAAAAGCACCCACTACACTCTCTGAGTGGTTGGCGTTAGGAAGGGCATCCAGCTGTAGAAACTCTGCCAAATCAGATTGGAGCCTAGTGTTGCCATCCGGTTTCACCAGTCCTCAGTCAAATCGTCCAACCCATGCTAGCATGGAAAGCAGACGTTAAACGATGATGATGATGATGATTTAATAGAACTGAATTATCATTAAATTTAGGTAAGCATGTCAAGTCCTAGAAATCATAATGTATGCCTGTGAATGTGTAAAACATACATATTTAGTCAAAGTATACACAAGTTCACTATCTTAGTTAAATGGAAAAACAATATTTTATAGGTTATGTTCCTTTGTATTTTATCTTAATTATATTTACTTATTGCATTTGTATCCATATCATGCAGATAACAAGAACACATTCATTTGTTAACATAATCCTTTCTACTATAGGCACAAGGCCTGAAATTTGGAGGGAAGGGATAAGTCGATTGCATTGAACCCAAGTGCATAACTGGTACTTACTTCATTGACCCCAAAAGGATGAAAGACAAAGTCAACCTTGGTGGAATTTGAACTCAGAACATAGCAACAAACAAAATACCATTAAGCATTTTATCTAGCATGTTAACAGTTCTGCCAGCTTGCTGCCTTATTCATTTGATAACATAACTACCATATTTGTATGTTCTGGTACTTGTTCTCATGCCAAGCACATCCTTGCTGATCAAAAAACAAAGCACAATTGGTCATCAACTACATTTACTTACCTATTCTTAGTTATTATCTACTTGTTTTATAGTTGCTCTATTAACCACCTTCTTGTCATATCTGCATTACAGTTTTCATTTTATCTCCATTTTTCCTTTTCTTTTTTCTCAGTGCATATCACTTCAGTGGGGTTTGTGTAGAGAATAGAGATTTCTATATTAGTAGTTGTCTTTAGAATAAAACTGTTAAGTTTCAGTATAAATCAGTAATGAATTCAAACTACAGAATTACCAAGATTCAAACAAAATTGAATCTATAAATAAACTCTTATTAATAAGAATATAATTGTGAGACTATCAACAAATAGAGACTGCTTATGGAAATTGAAAACAATAGTAAAGGTATGGAAAATAAGAAATTCCAATTTTGAATTGTTTCTCAATATCATACTTCAGTACAAAGTGCACAGTAACAAATTTAAAAAGAAGAAAATAATCAGTCTATCAAGTGTTTCAAGTATTGATTGCAAAATCAATAAAACACTGAATAAATTTTTCAAAGATTGAGAAGTGACCTTAATCAGTAAATGGAAGGATCAGAAACTGGCAAGACATGCCAAACAATCTAATAAGAACCAATTCCTATCTCTAACAGTTTTCAGTAAATATAATTTCATTCTTCTATAAAGGGGTATTTTACTGACAGGCAATAGATCGTAATTCAGTTAGCAATAATGCAATATCGAGTGAGCTTTAGGTGTAAAAGAAAACAGGCAACATAAAGAAGACATCAACAGCATAATTAAATAGTGCAAGCTAATATCAAACGCATGGTAAGAATATAAAGAGTTTCTAAACCATGTTGACTTTGATAGCTTTAGACTATTAATTGACAGCATTAGTGTGATGTAGTAAATAATGTTTGACTTTAAAATAGGGTAAAAAGGGTTCAATTGTAGACTATTCAAAAAGTTTTGTTATTTTAGCCTCAACTAAACCAATGATTTCATCATTAACTCTAACTTGAAGGTGATATTTACAATAAAACTAATAATTTTCATCTTTCACAGAAATAATGTATGTAAAGGGTTCAATTTAGTAGGGGTATTTATGTGATACTGAATTCATTTCACTTCCAATTAAACCATGGTAGCATGGAAAATAGATGTAAAGCCAGAGATAATGGTGATTAACAGTGTTCTTTTGTGGAGAGAATGGAGAGAAATCAATGTCACAAGAGTTTCTTCTAAGCTAATTGTTTAAACATAATGGTCAACTCAAAGCTAATCTTAGACTTTATAGATTTGTTCTAATTTATTATCATTATGAACAGATTGTGTACTTGCTTTGGTTTGGTCTGACATTGTTTAGATGTATTTACCGTAAAGTATTTTTCTCTAACTTTCATAAGTATCTATCTGAATAGCTAATTCTCTTAGGTCAAATTTAATTACCTCACTCTTTGCTCTCCATCTATTTCTGCCATAATACTACACTGCTAGTTTATCTTCTACTATGTTATTGCTGCCTCAATAATAGAATGTGTATACTACTTATTGTGCACATCTGTTCCAAACTTATGAATAAAAATAATCTACAGAACAGTAATCTTTTATATTTTCAAGGAATTCAGTTTAGAACTCTGCCATTTTCCATATGGAATCTGTTAATTTCAAACTTGATTTTTTCCCTTTCTTCAATGCACTGATTTTTCTTCTGTTGCCATTTCTTTATACCAATATAAAAGTTATTTAGAATATTTTTCTTTTTATAGATAAATTAATACCTTAGTTTTTTTTAATATGTTGTTACAACACTGTTTAAAATAGACTTCTGGGTAGAAAATAGCAGAAATCATTAAGATAAATGCAACTTATTGAGTACAACTTCAAATATATATATTCCTACAATGCAAAAATAAAAATCATTTTGACCATTCTTTGTAAGGATGAAGAATAATTAAATTCCAACTGAAGAAAGAAATGTTATGAATTTTTATGGTTAACTAGTTAGAAGTATTCCTACATGGAAAAGTTCTCTTTTTATAAATGATATTCAAATTTACTAATGATTTAATTGTGATTATTGTGTCATTGGAAAATATTTGCAAATGTCTTTTTTTTTTTTTTTCATTTCTACAGAACACCTTTGTTTCTAGCAACACTGCAGAAACATCCAGATGTCTGTGAATACTTATTGCAACATGGCGCTGACCCTCATTCTATGACTGAATCTGGTGAGTAACTTCTATTTTAGTTATTGAATAAACTAAATTTTTGTATTAAATGTTTAAGAATTGATTACTTCACCAGAAAAGTATTTTAACATATTGGTACATAAAACCAAGGATTAAGCCATTGTCATCATTGGTGTTGGCATCAGTGGCGTCTGCAAATGAAACAGAATTAGATAAAAGTACAGTTAAAAGAGACATGTAATATGTTGGACATTTTGGAATGAGTATACAAAGAAAAATGTAAGAAGTATACAAATAAGTATAAAAGAGTATACATATAAGATGTCTACAAGAATATATATATATATGTGCATACACACACAAACACAAACAGAGTTGTAAATGAGTGTTGCTGTCATACATGCAGTGTCATTTATTTCCAATATTCTGTTCAAACATATCTGACCATTGGGAAATATCACATTGCTTAGAAAACAAGTGAAGGTTAGTGACAGAAAGGGCATCCAACCATAGATAATCTGTCTGAATAAACTCTTGCTTGACCAACACAAGCATGGAAAAGTGGTTGTTTAAGCGATGATAATGATGATGATTGATATGTAGGTACATTCATACATATGAACATACGTACGTATGTACGTACATACATACATACATACACACACACATATATACATAGGACAATTCTAAAAAGTGATAATGTCAATCTTATAAGAAACATCTAATAGTTGTAAAGAAAACATATATGAGCCAATAGGGCTATTAATTTGGATTTTATCTCAGTTTCCACTAGTGTGCCACTAAAAGTACAAGACTTCCTGCTGAACAAAATGCCAGTCTATCACAGGTTTAAACTGGCCTTCTCCCCAGCTATTAATAGTAGTTGTTTTCAGCTGAGTAGACTGAAGTAATGTGAAATGAAGTACCCTGCTCAACACTTTGACTAATTCAAGAATCAAACTCGGACCTAACTTGTAATAATATAGTTCCTTCTTAACAGTTATTTAGTAATCAGAACTTTTAGCAGTTCTAATTTGCTATAATGATTTGGATTGTAAATATCATTAGAAATAGCATTCTTTAATTAAATTATTGGTATTGGATGGTATAAAATGTAGTCCAATCTTTAATGTCATTGAAGAATATGTTTTTAAACTGCTACATCTACTGCTGGCCAAGAAAAATATTTCAAGATTCTAGTCTCTCAAGAGTTACAAAATTAATAGAAAAAACTCTTTTACTCTAGGTTTAGCATGACTAACATATCTCTTCTGTCAACACCATCAATTTTTCAATGCAGAAATAAGATAAATGTATTCAGGTTAACAGTCACTCTTAATATATGCCCATACTCTTTCAATTCTTTCAGATTAAATATAACAACTTTAATCCATTCTTGTATTAATTCTACCTTGACTGCCATTGAAAACACTTTTCCACTCAATTCATATCATTTATCTTCTTCACATATCCTGATCATTTGTGTGACCTAAATCCTCTCTTTCTCTCTCTTTCTTTTTCTCTCTCCCTTTTCTCTCTCTCTTTCTATCTCTTTCTCTCCCCCCTCTTTCTCTTTCCTCTTTCTCCCTTTTTATCTATTTATCTACCTATCTAAACAAGTTATCTACCTATTTCTCTCTCTCTTTTCTCCCTCCCTATTTCTTTCATTCTCTCCCACTCTTTTTTCTCTCTCTCACTCTCACTCCATCTCTTTCTCTCTCTCTCTCCTTCTCTCTCTCTCTCTCTCCTTCTCTCTCTCTCTCCTTCTCTCTCTCTCTCTCACAGACACATGCACATGTGCTACATGCATATTCCCACTCAATCATACCACACCAACACCTTAGCCTACATATTTTGACTTTCAGTGATATATTTCTTATCTCTCAAAAAATATACCCCTAATCTCTTTTCAGTTTCTGTAAGTTTTTGTTTTTGCTCTTATCTCAAGGTTTCCATACATCATTACACCTTTAATACATATATAAAAAATTATTTTTTACACAACAAAGAAGTGTTTTTTGATAATTTTCCTTAAACATTTTCAAGGCATTATAAAATTCTACTACCAAAGGCACTGATTAGCTTTCTGATATGACTTGAATAATCTTTTTCATATGGAGCATCCTTATTGTTTACAGTTGTTGCAAGTGTACAACTACATATAGAAATGACTGCACTTAACTTTTAACATCCTGTTGAAAATTTTCCAAATTAAAACCCCAGTACTAAATGATTCCATTACAGAAGAGAAATGAATATTAGAGGAAGAAATTAGAGTTTTCTCCTCTACATTGAAAACTTTCTGTTTTCAAAATTAATGTAAGTAATGTTAGTATCATTCTTGTGCTATCATGTGTTTCAGAACTGGCTGACGAATGTAGTCACATGTGATACTGTGTCATACAGAAAACTACGAGTTGTACTGATTCATATACATGTGCGTGTGATTTCTATATATATGTATGTGTGTGTGTGTGTGTGTGTGTGTGTGCATGTTCATGTGTGTGCACGTGTGTGTGTGGTTACAAACATAGCCAAGCAGTTAAGTTTACCTTGCAATGAAAATACTATATTTTAAATTTACATTGAAAGAGATTTCACGGTATAGATCTTTATCATAATGATGAACTAGTCAGTTTGCAAAGCATTAATGATGATTTTAAAGTGGTATGAACATGAACCAGAAGCTGTGATAAAAAATGAGAATAACAAGATCTTGTGGGACTTCACCATAAAGATTGACCATACTATTGAGGCAAGAAAACCAGACATGATTATAGAAGACAAAATAAACAGAGCAAGATCATAAATTTTGCAATTCTCTATGATAGTAGAGTCAGTACCAAAGAAATAGAAAAAACTGAGATATGTCAGGATTCTAGCCAGAGGACTGAGGAGACTGTGGAAGACCAAGACAACAATTATTCTTGTAGTAATGATGCACTTGACATAATACCCAAAATGCAACCTAAAAGACTGAAAGAGATTGGAATTGAATCTTGCATTGTTGATCTGCAGAAAAGCACCATCCTATATTCTACAAGAATCCTAAGAAAAATTCTTGAGATTGGAGGAGACTTGTTGTCACCAAACCTCAAGATAAAATACCTGCAAACTAAATTATCATGTGCTAGCATAATAATAATACTAGTAATAATAATAATAATAATAATAATAATAATAATAATAATAATAATAGGTACTGAAACCTATTTGAAATGATACCAGGCTTACCGTCCCTACAAGAAGTGCAAAAAATTGTGTTAACTGGAATGACTCATGTACTAAGAAGAGCATTACCACTGTGAAAACAACATCTATTCATGAATTTATTTATTTATATATTTTTTTTAATACATGTTTTACCTGTGAATTTGTGTGTGTAAACTGGGAATGCATACAATGAGCTTCTCCGTCCTAGGTATACGGAAAACACTCAGCGAGAAATGGAAGAAAATTTGAAGAAAGAAGAAAGAAAAACAACAACATAATAATAATAATAATAATAATAATAATAATAATAATAATAATAATAATAATAATAATAAGGAAGAACAAGAAGAAGGAGAAGAACAAGAAGAAAAACATTTAGTGTTGAACAATTACAAATCATGTATTCTCATCACAGATACTAAATAACTGATTGTATAAACAAGGAAACTGTGAAATGAAGACAGATTTGAGTTACATTTTAAATTCCTTTTCATAAGATATAAACTCAATAGTTTTTATCCCTCGATTCTATATTCCACATAAAAGGCATCCATAACACTCTGTGAAGTGGTTGGCATCAGGAAGGGCATCCAGTTGTAGAACCATACCAAAGCAGACATAAGGACTTGGTGCAGTCCTCTAGCTCATCTGTTTATGTTGAACTGTCCAACCCGTTCCAGTATGGAAAAAAGGACGTTGAATGATGATGATGACAACGACAACAACAACGAGGACGATGCCAACGACGACGACGATGATGATGATGTTATGCAACAAAATGCAAAATACTATTTCATACAATACAAGCCATATGAAAGGCAAAGGTTGATCTTCATGTGATATGACCCAAATTTAATTTTTAAAAATATGTATCAACAAAAAATATCTTTTAAAAATGTCTATCAACGAAAACAAAAGTTAATTTAAGATATACATTATCATTGCCAACACGCAAATAACTTCTTTATCATGAATTCCATTCCCAAATTCTCTCCTTGAAATACTCCTCTCCAAGCCCAAATCTTTGTTCAGAAGTTCAGCACGAGTTCAAACCAAGATATCTTCAAATTACCTCTCCTGAGAAATGTCATTTTATATAAATCTGTAGAAATTCTTAGAGAATTCAAAAAATCTTTTCTTTTTTTTTTTTTCCTTTTTTGCAAAATCTCAATACATGTAACAAGTAATACCATCATCATCATCATTATTTTAACTTCCATTTTTCCATGTTTGCATAAATTAAATAAGATAAGTAGAGGCAGATTTTCTATGATCAGATGCTCTTCATGTTGCCAACTCTTACCCATTTCCAAGCAAGATAATATTTCCATATGACTCAACATGTCATCAAAGGTCAGAAATGAAGAACATTGCCTGTATGATGGTGATACTCATTTACAATTATCATGTGATGTCAAACAAGGAGAAACAAACAATCCCCACCTTGTATGTATGTATGTATGTATGTATGTATGTATGTATGTATGTATGTATGTATGTATGTATGTATTTATTTATGTATGTATGTATGTATGCATGTATGCATGCATGTGTGTATGCATGCATGCACACACACACACACACACACACACTAGGCTTTTTTCAGTTTCTATATAACAAATCTAGTCACAATGCTTTAGACAACTGAGAGTTGTAGTCAAAAACATTCCTGCTTAAGGTGTCATATAGTGGGATTGAAGCTAAAACCACATGGTTGGGAGAAAGCTTCTTAATGACATAGCTATGTATGCAACTAATATATACATATAGGGTTGGCTCAAAAGTCCATTCAATTTTTGTCAACACTAAACTTGAGTCACTCTGTTAAGTAGCTAACTTCAGTCTGCCCTTTGCGCATGCACGCTCATTAGATGCTTGAATGCTTGAGACTTCAACATAGTTTAGCAACACAGGTTGTATTTTGTGTGCTTGGGATCACTCTGAAAATGGAGAATCAAAATGAACATTATCAACACCTCATGTTTTTTTTATTTTAAAAAAGGCAAGAAAGCAGCAGAAACCTGCAGGAAGATATGTTTTGTGTACGGAGAAGATGCTATTATAGAATGTATGAGCCAGAAGTGGTTTTCAAGATTTCAATCAGAAACATGAGTAAAACCATCCTTTTGTGAAGAAAATAGTGACAAGGTACAAAAATGGACTATCTATAACAATGTGAAGTGCAAATGATCATGGGAGTAGAGTGGTAAATGACTATAAACCACCTCCAAAGCAGGACTTCACCTAAAGAAGGTTACACTTTCAATTTGGTGGAAATGGAAGTTCTCTGCCTCTACTTGTACAAGCTTCATCCCATGGAACAATTCAGATGTGTATTGTAACCAGCTGGACAAATTAAATGCAGTGATTCACCAGATGTACCTAGCACTTGCTGATCATAAGGGCATTGTCTTTCATTATGACAAAGTCAGACCACACACTTGTCTGCAGACACAACAGAAGTTACTGGGCTTCGCTGGGAGGTTTTGCCACACCCTCCATATTCATCTGACCTTGCACCTTCAGATCTTCACCTGTTTCTTTCAAATTCATTGACTGGCCAGACCTTCAATACTGAAGAGGATGTAAAACTTCACCTGGAAAAGTGTTTTGCCAGTAAAGACGGGAAATTCTTTGAGCTAGGAATAACGGATCTGCCTGCAAAATTGCAGAAGATACTGGAACAAAACAGTAATTATATTATTGGTTGAATAAATCAGTTTGTGTTTAAAACTTACGTTTTATTTTCAATTAAAGAATTAAACATATAAAGCCAGTGTGTGTGTGTGTTCATATCTACATACATACAACATATAGACACATACATATTTGTTTTTTTCATTTTACATCGTTTTGTCCATACTCTGCTAGCATGAGTTGAATAAATATATTAGTGAGGCCTTGTTTTACAGCTGTACGCCCTTCCTGTCATTAATCCTTAACATTTCCTCAAGTAAAGAATCTCTTATTTCACATATCTACAAAGGCACATAGGGAGTAGACAAGTTGTTGACAGAATCAGTGACGGAAATAATGCCAATGGTAGCGACTGCCATAGAGCACAAATGTAAACATAGATGCACATATATACATACGTACATATGTATGTATGTATGTATGTATACACAATGGACTTCTTTTAGTTTCTCCCTACCATATCTGTTCTCAATGCTTTTGTTGATGCTGAGCTATATTCATCATAGTTCTCCTCTTAACAGAGTTTAAGACCAGGTGCTTGTGGCAAGTCTTCTCTGATGATGACCTTCTTATAGCAGAATCTGTAGGAAAACTTGAAAAGAATTTCAGGTGTGAAGAGGCATGGTTGTGCAGTAAATGGACAAGGACAGCTGTGTAAAGAAGTGCCAATCTCTAACTGTGGAGGGAACTTGTGGTAGAGGTAGACCTAATAAGACATGGAACAAGATGGTGAAGCATGACCTTCAAATTTTGAACCTTACAGAGGCAATGACTAGTGACCATGACCTTTGGCGATGTGCTCTGCTTAAGAGGATCTTTTAAGCCAAGTGCACCTGTGCTGGTGGCATGTAAAAGAAAATCAACCTTTGAACGTTGGGCCTCAAAGGAGCAAAGTTACTGAGTATCTTTCAAGTGTTAGGCTTCATAGAGGCATAGTGGCTGAGTTCCTTTTGAGTGTTGGGCCTCATGAAGGCAAAGTGGCAGAGCTCCTTTCAAGTGTTGGGCCTCACAGAGGCAATGACCAAGACCTTTAGCATTATGTCATGCTTGAGAAGAAGACCCATCAAGCCAAGCAAAATCATAGTCATGGCAGATACCGGTGTTACACAAATGGCACCCGTGCCAGTAGCACATGAAAGCACCCATTACGCTCTCAAAGTGGTTGATGTTAGGAAGGACATCCAACCATAGAAAACCATGCCAAATCAGACTGGAGCCTGGCACAGCCTTCCAGTGTGCCAGCCCAGTCAAACCATCCAACCCATGCCAGCATGGACAACAGACGTTAGATGATGATGATGATGATGATGATGATATGGTCTTAATAATAAAATGACATAGTTGAACATTTTTAGGAATTCATATGTGTATACACAAAACTTGGAAATATGCTGTGCGTGAGAAAACCCAGCAAGCCAAGTGAGACCATAACCCGTGGCCTATGCCAGTGGTGTAACCAGCCCACTTATGCGTACATTTCCTTTATTGGACACTAAACTCTGCTTGCTAAGACCTGTTCAGGCAAGTGAAATTGAAATCGAAATCAAATTCGATGACTGGCATCCATGCTAGTGGAGCGCTAAGAGCACCATCCAAGCATGATCGTTGCCAGAACAACTGACTGGCTTCCATGCTAGTGACACGTAAAAAGCACCATTCGAGCGTGATTATTACCAGCATCGTCTTACTGGCACTTGTGCCGATGGCACGTGGAAAAACATTCGAGTGAGGTCATTGCCAGTGCCGCTGGACTGGCTCCAGTGCAGGTGACATGTAAAAAACACCATTTGAGCATGGCCATTGCCAGTACCACTTGACTGGCCCTCATGGCGGTGGCACATAAAAACACCCACTGCACTCTCAGAGTGGTTAGTATTAGGAAGGGCATCTAGCTGTAGAAACTCTGCCAGATCAGATTGGAGTCTGATGCAGCCATCTGGTTCGCCAGTCCGCAGTCAAATCATCCAACCCATGCCAGCATGGAAAGTGGACGTTAAACGATGATGATGATAATCTAAATTACATTCTCCCTCTTATTTTATAAATTCATATTGCTTTTGAGTTTGATTAATTCATATTACTTGTATTTATATTACAGTAAATAGAATAGAAAAGAAAGTGAGATGTTATTTTGAAATACCAAAGACTTGTGTGAATGACTCTCAAAATTCAGACTTTTTTTTATAAAAGATCTTTCTATAAATGTAAAAGATCATTCTGTAAAGATTTTAATCAAGTTATATATATATAAAGAAAATAATCAAAAACCAATTTTTAAAATTCTTTAGTTTAACTGTCTAGACAAGCCTAAAGTAAAAATTGTCTTTGAGTGTTTACATAAGAAATTTTCAGAATTTTATTTGCTGCATTAACCATTTTAAAACAAATATTGTCAACCCAAATTGAATTCATTTCCATGTTAATGTTTAGTTAATTGGTGTCATTATTATGCTATATTAATATTAATATTTTTGCTTCAATTTATTTTTAACCTCCATGGCATTTATTTCATGTTTACTCATTATCAAAAGAATGTCTCAGTGTACAAGTGGGAAAAATTGACAGACTTCTTCCAGGACTATTATTATCAAAGAAAATAAAATATTATTTATGTTGTTTTTCAGTAGGCTGCAATGATTGAGATATTTTGCTTAGAATTTCTCCTATCCTGACAGAAATCTTCTGGTTTCACTATAGAAGTCTTAAATATAATTAAAGAAAAACTTGAGGGTTAATTAACAGATGTTCTTGCAAGAATGTAGCACAAAAAATTCCCAGTTTTCAGATATGAAACGAAAACAACAACAATAATAGCAATAATTCTTTCTATGGTAGGTACAAGGTATGAAATTGGGGGAAGGGGACTAGTCAATTACATCAACCTCAGTGCTCAACTGATATTTATTTCGTCAACCGGTAAAGGATGAAAGGCAAAATCAACCTTAGCAGAATTTGAACTCAGACTGTAAGAAATCAAAAGAAATGCTGTTAAACATTTTGCCCAACACACTAACAGTTTTTCAAGCTCACCACCTTAAATATAATAATAAGAAGAAGAAGAAGAAAGGGAAGTGTTAGAGGAAAAGGAGGAGGTAGAGAAGAAGAAGAAGAAGAAGAAGAAAGGGAAGTGTTATAGGGAAAGGAGGAGGTAGATAGGGAAGGGGAAGAGGGGGATGAGTGGTAGAGGAGAAGGTGGTGGAGGAGGTAGAGAAGACAAAGAAGAAGGGGAGGGGAAGAGGGGTAAGTGATAGAGGAAAAGGGGCAGTGGAGGAAGTAGAGAAGAAGAAGGAGAAGAAGAAGAAGAAGGGGAGGAGGAAGAGGAGGGGAAGAGGCAAAGGAAGAAGAGGCAGAGGAAGAAGAGGCAGAGGAAGAAGAGGCAGAGGAAGAAGAGGCAGAGGAAGAAGAGGCAGAGGAAGAAGAGGAGGAGAGAAAGAAGTAGAGAAGGAGAAGAGAAAGTGGTAGAGAAAAAGGAGGTAGAGAAGAAGAAAAAGGAGAATTTTTTTTATATTGGCTAAAGTCTACAAATATTTAGAGAAAGCTACAGTTGGTTTTATCTTCTCTGTATCTGACTTCTCTTCTAGAGGGTTGCTTCTGATTTTATCAAGTCCTCCCAAACCTCTTTAGGTTTGCTTCGGTCCCTTTTGATCCCATCTCCTCTCCTTAAGTCTCCTCAAGTTTCCCCATATCTCCTTTGATCCATTATAGTTTCTTCAGATCTCCTCTGGACCTCTCAGATTTCCTTAGATCCCATTTCATCCCCTCTAATCTTTTCAAGTTACCTCAGGTCTCCTCAGATCCCCTCAGTTCTCTTTGGACTTCCTCTGGTCTTCTTCGGTCCACTCTGATCTCCACTCAACTTCGTTCACCCTGTAACTTCACTTCAACTTACAAGTTGTTGACTCTAACATAACAGCAATATTTCTTGGTGTTACAGTTTTCACATTATTATTATCATTTTCATTCTTTGCATTGTTTCTATTTGTATTATCATGTTACTGTTTTCTGTCGTTGTTACTAATTCTGGTATTACTTTTTCATTCTGCTTTTTGCTAACGTTGTCAACCCTTTCATTGTCAGTCATGTTGATGTCAACATCTTTTTTTTCCCACCTCCTATTGGATTATTTTTTCTTTTCGATTTTATTGTTCTTGCCACTGTGTCTTCATGTTGTTTCTGCTGTTGTCAGTATTTTTATTGTACTCATTGTTTATACCACTGCCATTTTCACCTCACAGCTGTGTTTCACTATACCATTACTGAAGTTAATAGATTTAACACCTACA
Source organism: Octopus bimaculoides (assembly GCF_001194135.2). Classification (NCBI taxonomy): domain Eukaryota; kingdom Metazoa; phylum Mollusca; class Cephalopoda; order Octopoda; family Octopodidae; genus Octopus; species Octopus bimaculoides. The sequence continues at coordinate 104,641,082 of NC_068984.1, read as the reverse complement.
CATTTCTTATATTTCTCAAAAAAATGTCTACAGAAAAAATCTTTTTTTTTTTCACTTTGTCAAGCAAAGTTTTCAAGATAGATTACAGCTCTAATGTTAACCACTTCTACAGCTATTATGGGTGCCTCACATCGATCATCCTTTTTCAAACACAAAACTTGTCAACATTTTTAATAAAAATGTTTGTTCCCTAACTGCAGACAACAGGGAAAAATAACTGTGTCTCTTCTAAGTACAGGAGAAACAAAGATCTTTATACATCTCTTTTTCAACATCAATCATCATCATCAAAACTTTATTTGTGTTGGATAAAATGCCTTGCATTTTTATATGTATATAGGTGTGTGTGTGTGTGTGTGAAAGAGAGAGAGAGTTTGTATCACCTTGTTTTGACATTCATACAATAGTTGGAAATGAGTGTTATCATTATACAAGCAGTGGCCTTTGTTTCAAATTTTCTACCAAAACATGTCCATCCATGTGGGAATATTACCTTGCTTAGAAACAGAAGGTTGGTGACAGGAATGGCATCCAGCTGTTGAAAATCTGTCTCAACAAAGTCTGACCTATCCATGCAAGCATGGGTTCCAGGATCAGAAAGAAAGAAAATGAAAACCAAACAAAGAAAATTATCCCATAAAATTTTAAATTTCAAGAATTTAGGATGTGAAAGCTGTAAACGGTTGTGCCTATAATAGACAAATGGTTGAAAGAAATTGGAATAGAATGTCCTGCAGAGCTTCTACATAAAGTTTGCCTTTTAGGAGCAGGAAAGATTATCAGGAGGGTCTAAAGCACTTGAAAGACTATTGAAAGCTTGTGGATACCTAAGGTTACAGGTAATAACCTGCTACCCAGATAAATTCTACCAGGAATAAATACGAACCTGAGTCTAATCAATAATAATAACAGTAATAATCCCTTCAAGGCCTGAAATTTTGTGGAAGGAAGCTAGTCAATTACATTAACTCTAGTGATTAACTGAACATGAAATAACAATGACCCTGAAAGGATGAAAGGCAAAGTCAACCTTGGCAGAATTTGAACTCAAAACTTAGAGACAAGCAAAATGCCAAAAAGCATTTTGTCCCACATACTAACGATTCTGCCAGTAAAAACAGTATCTTCATGGAATTGATTGACAAAAAGTAATCTTAAGAGTGAGACACAGAAAGTTTGTTGGTGGTTGCTCCAGATCAACCACTAAACACAAACTCAATAAGGAATATGTATAACTCAGATGAAACAAATAAGTGTAAGTTAGGTGGAAAGAAGGTGGAAAGTGTGACACATCAGAAGTACCTGTGGCATGCTTGCACAGACACAATATAAAAGGTATCTCGATAAAGTGTGCTTTCACCTCCACTGTAAGTAATATGAGTTTCCAACCTCTGAGAAATGTACATTATTTACATTATTTTCATTTGACGGATATTTGTCCTCATCTTGTTTGTTGTTAACACAACGTTCCCGCTGATATACCCTCCAGCCTTCTTCATGTGTCTTGGGGAAATTTCGAACCTGGGTTCTCATTCCTAAGGTATTTTTCGATGTTATTATTATTATTATTGTTCAGGTCACTGCATTACTAAGACCAGATCCCCGAACAGAGGTCTCTCACCCAGCAAGTGTCCTACAATGCAGCAGGATGGACCTAGTCATTATCTAAATACTACTGGAATGATTAGGAGACAGTTTCAAAATGACTGTAGGACTGTGATGGAATGCTTATACAGAAGCAAGTCTGCCAAAACAAGATACAGGAAAAGGATGCATAAAACATGGACAGAGAAATATATGTTCCCTGTTACAGAATAATGACTTCTAGGCTAGAAAAATCTTATCATGGAACTGGAAGGGATCTCCACAACACTGAAAGATGAAAAAATGACTATGTAAAGCAAGTAGCAGAAGAAAGAGAACAGCAACAAGAAGTAGCAGACGAACCAATAAATCCTCAGGAGAGAAACAACAGCCCAGAAAAAAAACAAATTTTACTTTATGGAAGGAAAGAATGTTACAGAAGAGGAAAGGTCCTTACTACAATGTCTAAATGAAGCATGAACTAGTGGAAGAAAGAGACTACCAGCTTTGAAAGTAATCAAAAATAGAAAACTATGTATAGTAGTAAAGAAGATGGATGAGATGTTAATGAAAATCTTTGTTGAAATATCTAAATTGAGCCCAGAGTTCAACTGGTACTTATTTTATTAATTCCAAAGGATGAAAGGCAAATTCAATCTCAGCAGAATTTGAACTCAGAATGTAAAGATGGACAAAATGCTGCTAACCGTTTTACCCAGTGTACTAATGATTCTGCCAACATGCCACCTTAATAATAATAATAATAATAATAATAATAATGATAATAATGATAATAATGGCTTTTTGATCCCTAAGACTTAAGCAGTAAATCTCTAAACTATGGACCTATAACCTGCCTGCCTACAGTATACAAATCCTTAACTTCAATAATATTACAAGGGAAAACTAACTATCTGGAAAAATAAATTACAAAAGCTTGTGAAGATCAATTATTGGCAAATAAAATTATAATTGAAAGCTGTAGAAGAAGAAAGAATTTGAGTATGCCATGAAAGTGGTTACCAGAAAATTTATAACAATGTTTCTCACTCATGGATCTTGTGAAAGATGGCATCAATAATAAACAAGCATGTAAAAAATCTAATGAATATATGGCAAATAATTCTACAGCTCTGCATCATTAACCAGCTAGTGATATCCTCTTGGGATTAAAAAAATTACAGTAGAGTCCGTTCAGACAGACAGCCATGTTAAAGTGGCTATGAATATTACTCGTCACTAAAAAACTACTGCGTCAATCTCTTAGAGAGATTTTAGAACAAGCATTTTTGCTTGTTGCAAAATCAGCGACTGTGTGTTCACTTGAAATATATATATTGTGAGTAGAAGTGAGCCGCTATCATCTCTAGCAGACTCGGATTTTTTGCGTCATAATTTGCTGTTACCAAATTTATGTGAGTTTGTTCCATGTGTTTTGTTTGGTATTGTGATATTTTTGTGTTTTGCTTTGAACTGAACTGTTGTCCTTCATGGAACAGTAATTTTTGCCCTATGGGGCAGAAAATTCTGTTTTGAAATTATTGTAGGGAAAAAAAATAATAATTTTTGCTGAACTGTTTTTCTTTACCCGTTGCTGGGTGGTGAATTTATTTTGTCATTTTTTTGTCATTTTTGGCAATTCAAAAAAAGTATATGATGGAATTTAATATAGCATTAAAAAAAGATTTTCCTGCAATGGAAAAAGTAATACCAGTGAAAATATAGGTAAAACAAAAACACAGGAAAAAGAAAAGATCCAGTTTTTCTGCCACTGTAGGCAGCAATGTAACGGAAGTGGAGGTAAAAATGGAGCAATTATTTAAGTTTCATAACTTAATTAGAAAAAGTGGTAGTAGTTCCAAACTACTGCTTCCTCCAGAGATGGTGCAAGCAATAAATGCACAAACGGTGGTGTACAAAATTTACAACATCAAGGAAAAGAAAATTATGGCTGCCAAGAATGAGGTTGTTGAAAGGTGCATAGCTCCAATATGGAACCGAGTAACCTATGTTAGCTGTGGAACAAGAAGCGCAATGGTGGAAGCGCAGTTTGAAATGGCTAACATAGTAAAGGAGATCTCCACAAAGATCTTAAGAAACAACAAGATAATTCTGCTACCCACATACTTGGGTCGCAGAACAGTGAAAATTACAGTAGATGAGATGCCGGCTGGTTATGAGGTTATGTGGGTAGCAGCAGCGGTCATATATGACATAGAGGAGGCGGTGTCGATATTGCAAATGAAAAAAAAAGAAGCTGTCAACTGGAAAGGCCAGACTCTCGAGATGGTCATTCAAGCATCAAACGAAACGCTACAAAATTTGCCCGATAGGGTGTTTGTAGAGGAGGGGCTAACCATGAGAGTAATCGTTGAGGGACATAGGCCTTGTTGCTTCAAATATAGAGAAAAGGGCCACATCTACTCAAAGTGCATGAAAAAGAAAGACAATGAGTCCCCTCCCCCAAAAAGCTGCGAAGATGGTAAAAGGAAGAGAAGAAAAGCTGGAAAATGCAACAGAAGTGAAAGAGAGAGCAATGACAGAGGAAAAGTAAGTTGGTCTCTGCTTATGCGGATGACGTCTCCATCATCGTGTCCAATGAGGCTCAGCTACCTTGTGTAGAGAACACTATCAAAGGATACGAGGCAGTGACAGGGGCAAAAGTTAACAAGGACAAGTCCATCAGCTAGTGCCTCGGCACCTGGAGGAGCAAGTTGATATTGTCATGGGTCACTGGACAGATGGTCCTGTTAAGTTGCTTGGAGTTTGGTTTGGACTGGACTCCCAGACAGAGAAGAATTGAAGTGAGGTGGAAGACAGGGTGGAGGCCCTAGTCCAGATTTGGTCCAGACGGGCTCTGTCCCTGAAAGGGCAGAGGTGGTACAGGTGTTTATTGCATCTGTAATCACCTACCACCTAACTGTTGTCTCTTGCCCCGATTCATAGCTAAACAAGTTAGAGTGCCTCCTCTTCCGCTTATTGTGGAAAGAAGGAAAGCCACTTGTGAGGCACTCCATCTGCTGCCAGGTCCCATTAAAGGGTGGTTTGGGGATGTCCACCTCGGTTTTGCATAAAGGGCTGGTAGAGTTTAAAAATGATGATGTCTTAGGAGGAGCTCTGGGGTTCGACTAGAACCAACTTGCCAACCTGTTCCAAAAAACTTTCAGGCCAGGGTATTTGGATAATTACCAAAAATCCCTGACCTGACAGTGCTACAGGAACACTTTACCTGTTCACAATAAGTTATCCAGGCATAGAATGTCAGTGCCAACGGCATGTCCAAGATGTGGGCTGGATGATGAAACCATCCAACACACTTTTGTACAGTGCCAGAAGCTTTCAGACTTGATAATTTATGTTGAAAACATGTTGTCACACCTAGGCAGAGTACAACTATCAGCTGAGTCTATAATAAAGATGGTGCCACCAACTGGACTCTCAAAGGAAGGTGAGGCATGTTTTCTCTGTTCAGTTGCAGTGTTGAAAGAGTGTGTGTGGAAGACCAGATTGCAAGGACTCATGACGGGATCCTTCATCTCTGGCCCTGGTTTGCTGACATACTTCAGATATCATTTGAAGAGCAACATAGGGCTGGTGAAGAGATGCCTGTCATGAGGTGTGTTCAAGAAAAGATGGAAAACCGTGGTAAGAAAGGTGGGTGCAAGTGACTCTGCTTAATCCTTATGGGAAAAGGAAAAGCTATAGATGCTGGGCTTTTCAGCCCATCAGGTTTAATCCCCACCAAAAAAAAAAGAAGTCAAATTTTAATTATATATCATTCAATATTTTTAAAAATTAAGTATCATACGAACTCATAATAGCAATAATTGTTTGTATTGTCCTGTTTTGTCCACTCTATATATGATATTAATTATCCTAATAAAAAATTCATCTCTAGCAGACCAGGTGTCCAGTACTGAGGAGTGGCAGAAATAGCCCGAAACCAGAACTGGTATGCTGATCCTGTTGCTAGAAGGTGGTAGGTGTTCACTCCCCTGCTCGCAATTTATTGGATGCAGCTCTGCATTGTTAACCAGCTAGAGGAGATGTCCTCTTGGAGTAAAAAAATCACAGTAGAGTCCGTTCAAATGGACAGCCATGTTAAAGTGGCTACAAATAATACTTGTCAATTCTACAGCTCCAAGACAAAAAAGAGGAAATTAAAAAAAAACAAATTCCATATTAGAAGAGAAATTGTTTCTGTGCGAGATAGTAAGTCATTAAACTTGGTGCATGCAACTGAAACAGTATTAAATTAAAATAACCATCAGTATATTATGCTTAATGTACGTACACAGTTGACAGGCATGATGCTAAGGTTTTTGTCTGACAGAAAACTTCTTCATAGACATGGATTAAAGACACAATATTCATAGGAGCAAGGCAAGCATTGTCTCACCCTGCTGGCGACAAAGGGACTCTCACTCAGAGTAAAAGGCAGACTGTATGACGCATGCGTACGAACAACCATGCTACATGGCAGTGAAACATGGGCTGTAACTGCTGAGGACATACGTAAGCTCGCAAGGAATGAAGCCAGTATGCTCCGTTGGATGTGTAATGTCAATGTGAATACCCGTCAGAGTGTAAGTATCTTGAGAGAAAAGCTGAACATTAGAAGCATCAGTTGTGGCGTGCAAGAGAGACGATTGCGCTGGTATGGACATGTGGTGAGAATGGAGGAGGATAGCTGCGTGAAAAAGTGCCACACCCTAACAGTTGAGGGAACCCGTGGAAGAGGT
>NC_068984.1:104611634-104634472 GCF_001194135.2 Octopus bimaculoides | reverse complement strand
GGCACATAAAAGACACCATTTCGAGCGTGGCCGTTTTCGTGCGGGTGACACGTAAAAGCACCCACTACACTCTCTGAGTGGTTGGCGTTAGGAAGGGCATCCAGCTGTAGAAACTCTGCCAAATCAGACTGGAGCCTGGTGTTGCCATCCGGTTTCACCAGTCCTCAGTCAAATCGTCCAACCCATGCTAGCATGGAAAGCGGACGTTAAACGATGATGATGATGATGATGATGATGATGTAAGTCATGGTTCAACCTTCTTGTGCCTTGTTAATGATATGAACTCAGGTGAAATTTCTCCCTTCTAAGCTATAGAGAACTGTAAACAATACGTTCACTGATATTGTGGAAAGCTTGCCAGGCTGAATAAAACATAGGGTATGCAAATGAAACAACATTAAATTAAAATATCCACATATGTATAATACTTAACATAAATACATCTTTGAATAGCATGATGCTGTAGATTTTTGTCTGTGATAAAATTTCTTCATTGCCATGTTGTGTTAAAAACACAATATATAATCTCTGTCATTACAAATGTAACATTGCAAAAATATTCTCCATCTGAATTTTTAACTACAATGAATAAGAGTAACACTTGTATAGTACTCAACACTGAATAGCAATGCATTCATAGGTTGGAAATCTGAAATGATTAAAGAGTGTATGTACAATATTAAATGCAGATTTCAAAGAAAATAGTCTATTTGTACTTGAAAATATATTTATTTTTATTTTATAATAGTTTTATTATCTTATATTGGTGAAAAGATACTCAGTTATACATAACTGACTTGAAATAATGAACAAAGCAGCAAAGTTCATTCACTTTATTTTAAACTGTTTTTGATGTAAACTTATGTATAATAGAGTGTGAGGAAATAAATATATTTAAACAGGTGTAGGAGTGGCTGTGTAGTAAGTGATAGGCGTAGGAGTGGCTGCGTGGTAAGTAGCTTACTTGCGAACCACATGGTTCCGTGTTCAGTCCCCCTCGGGCCGACCAAAGCCTTGTGAGTGGATTTAGTAGATGGAAACTGAAAGAAGCTTGTCGTATATATGTGTGTGTATATATATATATGTATGTATGTATGTGTGTGTATATGTTTGTGTGTCTGTGTTTGTACCCCTAACATTGCTTGACAACCGATGCTGGTGTATTTACATCCCCGTAACTTAGCAGTTCGGCAAAAGAGACTGATAGAATGAGTACTAGGCTTACAAAAAATAAGCTCTGGGGTCAATTTGTTCGACTAAAGGCGGTGCTCCAGCATGGCCACAGTCAAATGACTGAAACAAGTAAAAAAGAGCAAAAGAGAGTAAATAGTTATGTTTGAAATTGTTTATTGGTTGTTTGAAAGAAATGAATAACAAATTCTGTTATTACCGTTTCAGTCCCATGAGACAATCACCAACCGAGTTTTACAAAACACCTGTAGGTGTGGAGAGAAAAGAGAGAGAGGGAAGAGAGAGGAGCAGAGAGAGAGAGAGAAAGAGAGGAGTAGATATATATATACAGAAAGATAGATATGTATGTATGTTGGTAGGTAGATTGATGGATAGGTAGGTAGGTAGATAGGTAGGCAAGCAGGCAGGCAGGCAGGCATAAAGTGATTGGCAAATGACAAGAGAATGTGTAAGGTTCTGAAGCCCATCTGTTCAATCTTTCTTGTGTTGGTGCCATTGGAAAATGCACCAAGTAGACTCTTTAAAGTTGTTAGTAATAGGAAAGGAATCCAAACAACCGATTAGATGAGACACACAAGGAAACATGCAAGGACTAATCTATGGGAGCAACAGATCCTACTAAGAAATGACTTGAACCAACATGGAAAACAGATTTAAAAAGATGTTGATGATATATGTATGTATATATGCATGCATGTCATTATTCAGTCTTTGCCAATAGAGAAAGAACCAGTTTCTAACCTAGATCCAAGTCATTGGAATTTCAACATCAACAACAGGGTATTTTTGTACATATGCATGTATGTGCTTTTGAAACAGCTGTAGGACTTGTCTAACTCTTCCATCCCTTTTACTTACAGATGTGTGTGTGCGTGTGTGTATTCTATAGAGTAGTATTTCATTGAATGATGTGACTTTGAATAAAATCCTTATATTCTTATGAAAATTTAAATAGAAAAAAATATCTTTCCAAAGTCTGCTTTAAAAGATAATTCCATGGTACTCAGCTGTTTTGCTATGAATTTTGTAGCAAGAAGATTTGTTTAAGATAAAATTCAATTAATACACTTGAGGGCTGTGATGACCAGACAATGAGAATAATTCAAAAATATCTGTTATTTTGTTTTTAGATGCTTCAGTTATTTTTTTTTTTTTTTCATTTGTTGTTCTTCCACCACCATCATCACCATCACCACCCTTTTTTCTGTATGATAAAAACATAACCTCTTCTAGTATAGACTGAAAGAACGAATTTTATTTGAAATCTATTCTCAAAAAGTTATGTCTAAAGGTTTCTCTCGCTTTAAGTAACTCAGAAATCTTTGTTTTTATGCTGACACTTTGTATGAAATATTGGATTCATTGATATTATTATCTAACTAATAACTATTATTATTATTATTATTATTATTATTATTATTATTATTATTATTATTATTATTATTATTATTATTAATAATAATAATTTATAAATCAGCATATCAGAATGAATATAATTGGAATTTAGAATGTATTGAATGATTGTAGCAGGCAGACATATAATACTGTGTATATAGTTTTTACAAATTAATTGCAACTAAAATATTGTTTTCTTCTTCAACTGTAAACTACAATTCCCCCTATTCATGTAACTTATACAATGAAGCTACAACATTAATGGCAACATTTCTCTGGAAATAAAAGTATGCAACAATGAAAATGAAATTACACAATTTGTTTCAGCTAGTATTATTGTATTTATATCCATTTTTTGTTTTTTTGTTCTTCTCGCTTTGTTTTTAATTTCCAGCAAATGTAATGGTATATCAGAAAATAATTAACTCCAGAGAGTTAGGGAAGTTTTATATTTTTGTTGTTAATCTTTGAAATAAAAAAACTAACATTATATTAGTTGGATAGCTTTGTTGTCTCTGTCTGTCTCTCTGTCTCTCTCTCTCTCTTTAGTTGGTAATAGTTAACCAGATGGGGCACTTGTTACATTGAGAAAGAAGAAAAAGTTCAGTGACATTTCAGAAGTAGGACTACACATTTTCCTGGTGTAGAAAAATAGAAAAGGCTGAAATCTATTAATTCCAAGCTGAAATCCATTAGCGCCAATGTTTTCCTTTTAAAAGAAAATTCTGTTGCCATCAGTTCATGTTTTGCATGCCTACACATATACAAATTTAACACTTTGTTTTCTGACTATCTATCTATCTATCTATCTCTCTCTCTCTCTCTCTATATATATATATATATATATATATATATGTATATACATATATAATATGTCTCTGTTTATCTAGCTAGCGAGCTAGCTGTCAATCTATGTCTGTCTGTGTGTCTATTTATCTAACTATGTATCTATCTGCCTTTCTCTTTATTTATCAACCACCCTCCTTTCTTCCTTCTTACCGCCCATCTTCAAGCATTTAAATGCTAATATCAAAATTAAATGTTATATTCATAGTTTTAACTGTGCTGAATTCTCTTTTCATAAAGTTTCTTTCTAACTGAGATAATTATTCAAAACTTTATGAATTTGTTTTGAAACCATATTTTTATAAATTCATTTTCAATTAACATAAATGTTCAGATGTTAAAGCAATATTCTGTAAACAAAAAAACATGCAAATATGAAATAAAAATTTATATTTGAACAAGTGTTTTAAAGTTTGAAACCAAAAGTTATACACTTCATTCAAAATTATTTGTTTCATTTGCTGAAAAATTAGTTCAGAATTGTTGAAAAATCAAATTTTAACATCATTTATTTTTTTGAAAGATGAAATAAAAAATGAAGATATGCAAAATTTTCTAACAACTTTTTCTCAACTAGAATAGAATAACCAAACCTTAATATTTACAACAAAAAACCATTTGTTATCTGTTTTGGTTCTATCTCTGTTCAAATTCTATTAGTTTTGCATCAAGAATAAATGCTATAGGTGGAAGATCGAAAGATCTTCACCAAGATTTTCTCTAATTAGTTTTTCTTGGGGACCAGGCTATTTGTGGTTAAGGAGAAAAGCATATGAAGTGTGATTGAACAAAGAGATTTTCCAATACTTATTTTATCAATACTTTTGAATTTGAACTTGGAACTGAGAGGGACGATATTAAAGACCATAAAATATGTAGTCCAGTGTTCTAACTCGTCAGCAATCAAATACAGCCTAAAAATATTTTTATAATTAAATATACTAGGGTGATAAACAAGGAGAATCAGCACTCTGGACAAAATGCTTAGAGGTGTTCCATCAGTTTTTACATTCTGAATTCCAATGCTGGCAAGGTTGACTTAGTCTTTCATCCTTTTGGGGTCGATAAATTAAGCATCAGTCAAGCACAGATGTGATGCAATTGACTAGACCCCTCCCACAAAATTTCAGACTTTATACCTATAGTAGAAAGGATACAAATCTGCTTCATCATATTCTGCTATTTTAATGAACTTTTTAAATTCCGTAATTTCTTCTTTGATAAAATAACGGAACCTGTAATTTTTTGAATCTTCACATTGAGTGTGAACCTGGTGCTTAGAATTATAACTTGTAATTCTTATTGGTTCATTCAGAGATATCTGTAGCAGTTTAGTTATTTCTGTTAAGTTTATAATGATGAAAAAAAACACACATTTCTCAAAAACAGTTGGACTTTTTTTGATAGTTTAACACTTAATAACAAGCATTATAAACAATAGTATTCACATACATTTCGACCTTAGATTATATTTGTAGTGCTTTAAAGGTTTCTAGCATCATAGTTACAATAGCTAAATTTTCTAAAGAAGGATCCTCCTATAAAAAAAAATGTCTGGTCATGAGAAATATTATCTTGCATGGGAAAAGGTAAGAGTTGACAACAAGAAGAGCATCCAGCCATAGAAATTCTGCCACAGCAAATTCAATTCCAATTTATGCAAGCATAAAAAAAAGTGGATGTTAAAACAATGACGACGACAATGATGATGATGATGATGATGATGATGATGATGATGATGATGATAGTGTGTATGTATGTATGTATGTATGTATGTATGTATGTATGTATGTATGTATGTGTGTATGTCAGGTCACTTATGAGGCCTTCATAAGTGCTACTGGTAACATGGAATCCAGTACAACCTGTTGTATGGTCGGGTTGCCAGCAACTAAACCAGCATCCCCACCAGGCTACACTGGTGAGGAGGGTTGCTAGAAACCCAGCAGGATTAAAAACAAGACCTGCTGAAAGGTCAGATGAACCTAATGCAGGCTCAATGACTAATTAGCAATAGCACGGGTACACAGAAATTTCAGGATGATGTGCACTGCTGGTGTGGGGAATGGAGAAAGCTTAGTTTGCAATGTTTGCAGTCGTGTATGCTTGTCAAGAGCAGGGCTCATTAGTCACCAATGGAACTGCAAATGCAAAATATAAGTCAGTCCAAGAGCATACAATGTTCCTGAAGGTTGGCAATGGTCTACTTCAGTCACAAGTGGATGGCCATCATGTATGTTTGTATATGTGTGCGTGTATTTATGTATTTATATGCATGTATGTGTGTATACGCACATATATATATATATGTGTGTGTGTGTGTATATATATATATATCATTATTATTATCATTTAATGTCCACTTTTCTATGCAAGCAGGAATTAAGCAGAATTTATTGAGGCTGATTTTCTACAGCCACATGCTCCTATGGTCACCCAACTCTCACCTGTTTTCAAGCAATATATATATAAAATTGTATTATAATATAATTTATTATATTACTTACACACACACACACACACACACACACACACACAAACAGATATTTAATGTGAAACATATAGATTTATAGGATTCTGTGGTAATCACAAAAAGTCTCCACTAGTAGACCTGGTTACACACCATATAGTAATCCATTACAGAGGAGAGTACTGTAGAGACCTATGCAGCTAAAATCCAGTAGATTCAATCAACAAAATTATTTCATGAAGCGCATATAGAACATAAAATGTCAGGTGGCATGAGAGATGAAGATATTATTTCACCAGTTGACATCCATAGGATGTTAACCATTTCATAGCCTTCATCATGTAATAGTTTTCACTTTAGTGTATAATAAATTTTTTTACATATCTGTACTAATATACATACTATACATTGCATAGTACTACAGAACATTTACAAATCAATGCAGATATAGATGTCTAGCTCTTCAGATCAACAGAACATCCTGGTTATATCAATTTTTCAACTCTGAAATGGGTATTATCCTACGGATATCAGCTGGTGAAATAAATAGATTCATCTCTCATACTTCCTGACAATTTATGTTCTACACACACATATAGGGAGAGAGAGACAGATACACACACACACAGATAGAAAGTTGTGAAAAATATTTGTGATGCTAAGCAGTTTCAACCAGAAACTGACACCATTTTCAGACCTGGTTCAATAGTAAAATACCACCTGCACTATTGCATCTACCAGTAATTTCATTATGATAATATAACAGCTCTATTAGATAATGATTTCTGCTAAATTTTTGTCTTTCACAGACTACTTTTCAAACTTCTCTGAATTATTTTTAAACAACCCTTGATGAGAATCATCATCATTATGTGAAGTCCTTCGAGGACAGCCATTATTGCATGTATCTGTGGAAACTTTGGCCCATACCATATTAAAATTCTATCGTGGTGATGTGCCATCTATTCAGAGAGTATGTCTCAAAAGCAATATGAAGGTTCGTTTGTTTTACTGATTTTTATTGGTCATTGAACAAGAAGGTGATGTAGCTGTTTCCAGTTTGCAAAGACACCAATTTTTCTCTCCATTATAAAATGACACATTCATAAAATTGCATTGTAGAGATTCAATAGACGTTTTTCTTTGCACAAGTTAACATGTTAAGCAAAGAGACAACAAAGAAACTTGATTGTGACTACTACTTCCATTTTCTGCCATTACATGCCTTGAGAATGGATCAATTTATTTGAGTGGTGGGGACACACTATCCCATAATTCTGCCTCTCTCTCCTTCTCTCTATTTATTTATCTGTCTATCTCCTCTTCTGTGTATGTGTGTGTGTGTCTCTCTCTCTCCCCATCTTCTTCACCCTCTATCTCTGTCACAGTTGATGGTTGGTAAACTATCATCTTTGGTTTACCATTTCACAATCACTTCCATTACTTGCAAAATTGTTCTTGCATGTAAGGCTAAAAGATGCAGTTGCTTACTTGATTTGAAGAAGTCCTACCTCTGTTAAGATAAAATTTACATAGATATATATGGTTTCTGTTAGTAAATAATATTTCCTACTTTTACCTACAAGGGTTCACAGATCTATCAACAAGCCCTAAAGATAGATTTGAAAAAGAATTGGTAAAAGTGCTGCCACAAAACTTTCAGCTGTTTTATGAAATGCCATTGAATGAAAATTTTCTAGCTGTTTATTGAATTTCCTATCAGCAAATAGCAAGCTTATTGTTTTCGCATTGTCCGTGACCTGTGTATTTCCTTCATATTTTGTCTTCATAATTGCCAAGAGATTGCCTTCATATCTTAACAATTCTGTCTGTTTCACATTTTGAATTGAGTTTAGCTCTATTTCCTTTATGTTTACATGAAAAAACCATTCTCTGAGTAACTCAGCTGTTGTCTCTGATGTATAGAAATCCAATATTGGTTTAATCCAAGGCAGCAAGCTGGCAGCAACATTAGCACACTGTGCGAAATACTTAGCAGTATTTCATCCATCTTTATGTTCTGAGTTCAAATTCCACCGAGGTCAACTTTGCCTTTCATTCTTTCAGGAATCGATGAATTAAGTACCAGTTGCATACTGGGGTCGATCTAATCAACTGGCACCCTCCCCAAAAATTTCAGGCCATGTGCCTAGAGTAGAAAAGAATATTGGTTTAATTCTTTTGTTACCATATTTCTGTTGAAATAGACTGTGATTGTTTCAACTAATTTTGAAAATAATTAAGATTTTAGTAAAATAATGTTGTCGTTGTTAAAGTAGATGTTTGGAATATAAAATACATGAAGTTTTTACAGAAGGTTTTAATTTAGATCACTTAAAAGCAAAAGTTTGTATCATAAAATCAGGAGCAGTCTCAGGCAGGTTAAGATATTAAAAGGATTAATAGTTTCAAGTAACTTTTTACAGCAGATTATGTAAATACCAATGATAGCAATTGTGCATTGTTATTCCTGAAATCTTTGTGACAAGCCTCTTTTGCCACCCAAATATTGGCAGTCAGGTGCCATTATCTGAACCCCCTATAAGTGTGTCACAGAATGTTGTTGGCAGAACTTTCTATACAGTTCAATATGATACAAGAGAGTCTTGTGTAATGTCAGGTTACACGACAGTCCTGCTAGTTTGCCTAACTTCTGAAAAGCTTCTTTTATCTTTTATTTGTTTCAATCATGCCGGGGCACCACCCTAAATATTTTTTAGTTGAATGTATCAACCCCAGTATTTATTTTCCTCTTTTTTTTTTTAAGCCTGCCACTTATACTACCAGTCTCTTTTACTGAACTGCTTAGTTACAGGTACATAAACACACCAGAACTGGTTGTTAAGTAGTGGGTGGGGGACAAATACCGACACAAACATACACACACATAGATATATATATACAAATACATGACAGACTTCTTTCAGTTTCTTTCTACCAGATCCACTCACAAGGCTTTGGTTGGCCCAAGGTTACAGCAGAAGACACTTGCCCAGTGTACTATGCAGTGGGAGTGAACTGTGGATCTTGTGGTTGGGAAGCAGGCTTCTTACCACACAGCAATGCCTACATTTAGGATCCTTTTCCTAATTTTAGGGAGGCACTCAAAAAATTTTTTTTACATTGTCATCACTGAACACCTTATTAGGTTTATTTGCATCATACACAGTTAACTAGTTGGTTTGCATTTCATAAGTTCACCGTGGATACCTCTATGAGCCTGGGTTGTATTGTTGATGACCTTTTGTGATGCCCACTTCACTTCTGTTATGGTATTCAAGATTTCAAAGTAGTTCTATCATGCTGTGTTGATTGACAAATAAAGAAGTTGTTTATTGTTTACTTTCAATCATTTTATTGTTTATATTCACAAACTGTGTGAAGGTGTGTGATCTAGTGGTTAGAGTATTGCACTTAACAATTGTATGACCATGGTTTTAATTCCTGGACTGAGCAGTGTTTTGTATTCTTGAGAAAAACTTTTCATTTTATGTTGCTCCAGTCAACACAGCTGCAAATTCTCCGATAGACTAGCATTCCATTCTGGGAGACTGTTGTGATCTCAGCCATTTATACACTATGGAAATAAAGTAACCGGCTCTGTGAATCCTTGGACTCAAGATAGTACATTCATTAGGATGCATGTGTGTATGCATGTCAGATGTACAACTTTAAGCATTTTGAATTCTTCGTGAAGTTGTTCAACCATGTTGCTCATTCATCCACAACTGTTAATGCATATTCAAAAACATACCTCTTAAATTCATATATAATTTAGTTATAATTAGACTTCATTCTATGTTAGTTTAAAAGCTGAAGGATAATCTGTTATTTTTCTTTAAATATTTATTTGTAACAGAGGCAGCATTATTACTGAGATGTAATATTTATCCCCACTTAAATGTGGATGTTCTCTTAGAACAAACTATACTGCAGTAGTTACCATGAGAGAAACTCTCATATTGGCTTCTGGTGCAAAATGCAGTCTTGTTTATATCGCTAGCAGAGAGATAAATCCCTACCTACTAAGACCAACAGATCACATAATTTTGATCTTCTTTAGTCTTGTCATTAATGAATGCTTGACCTCTAGAGACAGCAACGATTCATCAACCCACCAGTGGCATATTATTTGTGTCACCAATCAGCAGGCTGCTTGAGATCATTCACCCAATTTCTGGGAGCATAAGACAGTGACTTTGTTATTTATTTTTGTGTTATCAACTATGATAGTTATCTTACAGATCCCTCCTTAGTTTTTAAACTGTTGATTGTCTCTCATCCATTAAGGTTTTGTACTTCTGTAGACTTTATTGTTTATCTTCCCTTTCAGCCAGTCTCATACAGTTTATATTTCCTAAAACTTATTTCTGTATACATTTCTTGAAATTTTACTTTAGGTTGTTGTTGTTGTTGTTATAAAAACTGTCAGAAAATTCAGGGGATTTATCTTTTTCTTTGAAAGAAAACTCACTTTAAAATGGAGACTAATAATATGCCAGAAAAAAAGCAAGAAAAAAATCTTCGTTTTCTTTGGTAAATATAGCTATTTTCCTGTGGCGCCCAAAGATGTCACAGATACTTTGAAGCAGTATTCAATTGATGAAATAAATATCAGACTATGAAAAAAAACTAACAAAATATATAGAGTGAAAATAACTCCTTTTAAAAGATTTTGGTGTTAGTTGTTTTTTGTTGGTTTTTATCTTGAGGGTGGTTGGTTTTTATATATTTTTTTCCCAGTGACTGTAGTTACTTTATTGGTTGTTTGATTGAATATGCAAATGTCAGCATTCTTTTGTTGATGTCTTTTTGAGAATAACACATTTTGTGTATATAGGTGGTAAGATCTTCCACCTACATGCATGCATACACACAGACACATACACATGTTGCCATTGTAAGTTCTATTCTTTTCAAAATACCATATAAGGAAATTCTATATCTACTTTGGGACATGTTTTTCTGTTCTAAATAGAATAATTTCTCTTTGAAAAGCTGGCAAATTGATGTGGATTAATGAGCAAAATTAATTAAAAGTGTTTCAAAATGTTTTTGTCTGCTGCTCTTCATAAGCTTTTTAATAAGAAATTTATCATTTTTTAATAAAATTGTTTTTACACATACACACACACACACACACACACACATACACACACAATCACATGCATATCCATATGCTCACACACAATCTCACCCTTAAACTCACACACATACATGATGTTTAAATTCATATCAACATTTTATATCTATTCTATGTTTCTGCATGTATATTAAACATATTTTTGCATGTGTATCAGATTTTTATATAATAAACTTCACAAACTGTATACAGGGATGTATTGCGCACCCTCTATCATTGCCGTATTGAGATATATTTCTAAACAATATAATCATTTAGAGGTGCTGCCCACAATGGTGAAGAGTAATTGTAGAGATGCTGGAGTAGCAGAGGGAAGATTCATGGAGGGCAGCTTCTGGAAAACTTATGACTAAGGAATAAAGGTACAAACTCTTCTGAGTGAGTAATAGGGATGTGATGAGTGGAATAGGCATTTTGTTAGCAGAAAAATAAAGTATTTTGAGTTAGTAAGATTGTGAGATAGAATAATTGAATTCGGGTTAGCTTTAGACAAGGTGGTTGTTGTGAAAGAGTACAATGCCCCCGGGCAAGAATGGACTGGACCATTATATATAAATAGTAGTGGTCTGAGTAAGTGAGGTAGTTCATGCTAATTCCACAGTTCGTGTGTTGGAGTTCAAAGTTTACAGTTCAAGTTATCATGCTGGATTGTTGGTTCTTAAAAGATTGTTGTAATGTTCCATGTGGTTACTGCCGTTTGTTTCGATTATATTGTTATTACACTGTTGCAGTGTATTCATTTATCCATAAGGATATAACAGTGACAGTGACACTGATCTCTGCATACACACCATAACATCACAATCAGTATTAATAGATAAGTAAAAGGTTCCCTTTAATGAGCCCCTCCAACAAACTAACTCAATAACAAATGACAATAGCCTCATCGTTGTAGATAGTAATTTTAAAATTTTGGCATCACCATGATGGTTTCTGGACCTTATATTGAGGTTATGGGTATGGTTTAAGGAAAAATTAAAGCTCCTAGAATTCTGAAATGTGAATGAGCCAACTATTAGCAAAATTATTTTTAGCAAAATTAGCCAGCCATCTGACCACCTTCCAATCGAGTGAATATACAAGCCAACTAGACTTCATAGTTATCAGAAAATGGGATGGACAGATGGAGAAAAGTGAATACTAAATCTTTCTCTGGTGAAGAATGTACTATTCAATGTAAACTACTGGTTAGTGACTTCAGAGTAAGAACAAGACAGATCCAGAGATACAAGAGAATCTGTAGAAGTGAAAGGAACTTTTACTTGTCATAGGTTACGAAGAGTACTTCTTAACATAAATGACGAGAGAGAAGAGGAAGTAAAGACTTTATAACATAGAGAATAACTAGAAGTTCCAACTTGATGAAAGCTGAGAGACAGGTCAGGAAAGATTGGAAGTAAAAGAAGAACAAAGATCAATATCAAGTATATAGAAGAGAAGCTAGTTGTTGGATATACATATCAAGAAGGAAAGCTGAAAGTCAGAGACTTTCCAGTGTTTTCTGACATGAGAATGAGAGGCATAACAAGAAGTGTGTATGGAATCATAGCAGTGCACTTACTGGCACAGGAAATGGCAGATTATTAAACAATACTGCATGGGAGAGAGAAAGCTTATTTTAAACAGATCTGAGGGAGTAGTTAGTGAAATTGATTACCATAAATTTTTTAAAAAACAATTAAAAATATGAAAACAGAGAAGGTAATTGGACCATATGGAATATTCATTCACTGGGCCAATCAGGTAATACTGAAAGGTGTCATTAGTATAGCACTATCATCATCATCTACTAGGATGATGCTCTAGATCACCACGGAGGCAACAAATTGATGGACCAGTTACTGAAAGAGGTATAACATAACCAAGTAGAATGAGTTTCCATTCAGGTTTGTGCTGGAATGAAGTACCATCGATGCTCTGGTGGTTGTTAAAATAACTAGGAATAGATAAATGGCTTGTGGATACCATAACCTGTTCAAAGGTACCATATGCAACGTGCAAGTCAACAATGAGCTCAAGAGGAATTTAGTGTATGTATCAAGGCTCAATTCTCAGCCCACTTCAGTTATATTATAGACCCCCAGCCTTAACAGAGGAGTTTAAAACTAATTGTAGATGGTCTACTGATGTTAATGGCCTACTTCTCATACCTGAATCATACAGAAAGACAGAAACTTTGAATAAAAATTGACTCAGACAATAAGGACTCTTCTAACACACACCAGCATGAAAAGCAGGTGTAAAGTGATTTTCTATGGTGTATGCATACACTTGTGTCTGTGTATGTATGTGCATACACACACACACACACACACACAGAAAAGTGATGAGTAATCCTTTGGTTCAATGTTGAAGTGTTTATAAATAATGCATACATTCATAAATGTGTGTGTGTGTGTGTGTGTGTGTGTGTGTGTGTGTGTGTGTATGTGTGTGTGTGTTTGTGTGTGTGTGTGGGTGTACACAAACATATATATATTATTTGTGAATTAACACTGTTACTAATGTTTTTATGTGGTAAGAATTTTCATAATCACAATTTTCAAACATTGCAGTTAAAATTGCTTCCACAAAGAAAGCAATAAGCAACATCTTTAAGTGGATTGCTTGAAAATTATTGAAATTCTTTCCACATGAAACCATTGTTAGTATTGTTAATCCACAAATAACAAATAGTTATCCACTAAACTAGGCATTGAGCACTCATTCTCACTATTCAATACTATTATGTATGTATACACACACATACACACACTCAAATTTATATAGAGATCTATCTATACCACTTAATATCTGATAAAGTTCCTAACTTGAGATACCTTTATATGCCATAGTGTGATATAATACTGCTGTAATATGTAAGGTTCCTTAAAATACTTCTGGCCAGGGTTTATATAGCCTTAAATTACCTCTGAGTACATGTCTTTTTTTTTTTCTACTTACATGTAATAATTCTACACCCATTATTTTTTTGCCTACTTTTGCAAACCTTGTAAACAATACTGGATGACCAATACTATTGTCTCATTTTAATGGTTTAGTTAGGGTTCCTGAGACTGTGGGAGGAAAAGAAGGCGCAGGAGTGGCTGTGTGGTAAGTAGCTTACTTACCAGCCACATGGTTTCGGGTTCAGTCCCACTGCATGGCACCTTGGGCAAGTGTCTTCTACTATAGCCTTGGGCTGACCAAAGCCTTGTGAGTGGATTTGGTAGACGGAAACTGAAAGAAGCCTGCCGTATATATGTATATATATATGCATGTGTGTGTATATGTTTGTGTGTCTGTGTTTGTCCTCCCAACATCGCCTGACAACCGATGCTGGTGTGTTTACATCCCCGTAACTTAGTGGTTCGGCAAAAGAGACCGATAGAATAAGTACTAGGCTTACAAAGAATAAGTCCTGGGGTCGATTTGCTTGACTAAAGGCGGTGCTCCAGCATGGCCACAGTCAAATGACTGAAACAAGTAAAAGAGAGTATAAACATCTGGCCTGAATGCTTGCAATAGAATGGATTTTGGTAACAGCACTGTCTTTGACAATACTGGCACCAGTATATTTCATATCTCTGATTGTGTAGTTGAGGGGTTTGCTTTCCAGCTGTAAGGCTTTGGGTTCAGTCTCATTGCATGGCATCTTGTCCAATTAAGTAATGATCAAAAAACTAGATTAGTGCCCTGATTCAACTAATTGGAGCATCAGACTCTAATACTGAATGCAAGCCAGCAAAATTTTTAAATAATTAAAAGAATTTGTTTTTATAAGATTGAGCCATGAGCTGGACATTGCTGCAAGCCATATCCAGCTCACAGGCCATATGTTTGACATCCTCACAATAAAACATTTATTTTAAAAGGAATCTTTTACTTATGTAAAATAAACTTCACTTGCCACGCGTCTCTGTCACTTAACATTAGCAACAAAGTCTTCTAGCTACACCAGCTTAACCCTTTTGGCACCACACCACCCAACATCAAACCTGGTTTTATGATCTTTTATTTTTTATCCTTTATTTGTTTCAGTCATTGGACTGTGGCCATGCTGGGGCACCACCTTGAAGGACTTAGTCAAAAAATCAACCCCAGTACTTATATCTTTTTAAGCCTGGTACCTGTTATATCATTCTCTCTTGCTGAACCATTAAGTTACAGGAACATAAACAAACAAACACTGGTTGTCAAGTGATGGTGAGGGACAAATACAAATACACACGTATAGACGTATGCATATACATATGATGGGCTTCTTTCAGTTTCTGTCTGCCAAATCCACTCACAAGGTTTTGGTCAGCAAGTGCTATAATAGAAAACAGTTAACCAAGGTGCCACACAGTGGACTGAATCTGGAACCATGTGATTGGGGATCAAGCTTCTTCCCATGGGGGCATGGCTGTGCCTCTCAGTTTTAAAGCAATTTGAATTAAAACCTTCATATTATGTTCTAAACACCAAAAAAAGACAAAGTTATTTTATAAAATTCTTAGTAATTTTTTTAAATTAATTGAAAAAAGGCCGTGCATTTCAACAAAAATATGGTAACAAATGGATTAAAGGCCAGTTACCCTCTTCATGAAGCTCTCTGCTCCATCTTCTGTTCTCCAAATTCCTCCAACCATTGTTTAACTATTTCTTGTACTACACTGATATCACTACACACAACACCTCTTCATTCTCATTATCCCTTACACATCTCTTACATTATCATCAACAGCATGGAGGCCAAATTATTTGCTTTCTTGAACTGTTTTAATCATTTAGTGAGCACCCCTGACCATATCTCTGGCCAGTACTATTTCTCTCTCCATAAGGTGGTGAGCTGGCAGAATCATTAGCATGCCAGGAAAAATGCTTAGTGGCATTTCATCCACTTTTATATTCTGTTGCATCAACTCCAGTACTTGACTGGTACTTACTTTATCAACCCATTTTGGGGTTGTTAAAATAAGTACCAGTCAAGTACTGGAGTTGATGCAATTGACTTCCCTCCTCCCCTGAAATTCCTGGCCTTGTACCAAAATTTGAAATCAATATTATTTCTCTCCAAATACTCTTGCTTCTATCTTCATCAAATCACCACTTAATATGGTAACCCACCTTATATCCTCTCACAAAGTTATTTTCAATGTAAACATTGGTAAATCAGGTTATAGTTGACTACCCTTGGCAACAGATATATTCACCTATGACCCATCCAAGACAGCTAACATGTTACCAATACCATCTTTATTGGTAAATCCCTCTATAACCCTGAAATAATTGCTGTCTTTTTTTTACTTCCAACTCCATGTCTTACACATGCCAACACACACACACACACACACACACACACACACATATGCACATACAACAATAAACATCTTTCTCAAACTTTCCTTCTCTGCTCCACTTATCTCACACAGTTGCCTAGTACAAAAATATTTCCTATCTTTCCAAACCAACAAAGTGACAACTTCCCACACCCAACAGAGTTCCTTCTGTTACCATGACTTTTCAATCAAGTTCCTGTGTGCTTCTCAACTTTGGCAAAACCAAAAGTGTTGCCCTTGACATTAACAAAACTTCCAACTATATCAAGTTCCCTTCTCTTGGAGCATAAGTTTCCTGTTGGGCAGGTATCAGTCAAACTATTAAAATCTGAGGAAACTCATGTTCAACATCAGTAGAATGTAATCCAAATAATTCAAACAAAGGAATATGGTTTATGCAATGAAGAAGAAAAAAGTATTTAATGTTTTGGAGGTTTGCCCTTGCCTGGAAAGAGAAAATGAGAGAGAGAGAGAGAGAGAGAGAAAGAATAAGATCTTAAGTCCAAATCATAAAATCTTAAACAAGAAAAAAAAGAGAAATGAGCAGATGAGAAGGGAAAGGAGAAAGCCAGTAAGTAATGGTATGTGAGGATTTGTGCATGGTGTAGGAGTAAAACAGGATGGGAGGAAGTAAATAGGGGAAAGGGGCGATCAAAGTAGTAGGTAAGGAGAAAGGGGGAAAAAATGAGAAAACTGAGCTAGGAACAAAGGGTCAAAAACACAATAAGATCACTCAGAGAGAAAGAGAGAGTGAGAAAAGAGAGAATGAAAATATGCTGGCAGAATCGGTCAAAACAATGGGTTTGGAGTAAAATAGCTTTAAAGATTTGGTTATGCTGTGGGGGACAAGAATGTTAGGTGTGATAGAGAGAATGATAGTAGAAAGCCTGTGAATAGAAGGGTGGAGAAAGAGGTTTGAAGAGAAAAATAAAACCCAAGCAGGTGCTTTATCTCCAAGAACTGAAACTATATCCATATATATATATATATATACACACCCACATGCACACATATACACAGTAACACCTACTCACCCACATATACACAACATGCATGCATGTATGTATATTAAGAAACTGATAAAAAGATTACTGCCTGAAAAAATGAAAAACTTTATTATTAAAAATCTGGTTACTAAAAATAAAATCCGTTGACATAAATTAAGTTAAAATTTATCACATTGTTATTTGAATGTAGCACTTTCTTCCATTTCAGAATTCAAGATTTGAATGAGTTATGTTTATAAAGTTATTGCTAGGTAGCAGTGTTATTTTGTCTTTTGAAGAAGTGTTATGTTTATAGAGATAATTTATTGATAAAATGCTTTACCATTTCTTTCCAATATTGTGATTCTCCCCTAACTATTTGCCAAAAAAAGAAATATTTTGAATTTGCTTTTCCTGCTAATTTCTATGCATTCAGATTTTAGGATTTTCCTTAATTCTGGCTGTTATATTAGTTGTTTGTGTATTTTTGGATGTTTAAACAGCATCCAAAAATCTAGGCTTCTTCTTTAGTGTCAGCAACTACTTCGACCTTGATTACTTGTGGAATTTTTATAAAGACCAAGAGTGATCTATATTAGAATACTAAACAGAGGCAAACATGAAGATCACTTCACACCACATGGTTTGGAGTTCAATCCCCCTGTGTAATACCTTGGCAAGTTTCTTCAACTATGACTGAAAGTCAATGAATACCATGTGAGTGAATTTGGTAAAGGTTTGTTTTGTGTGTGTGTGTGTGTGTGTGTGTGTGTGTGTGTGTGTGTGTGTGTGTGTGTGTGTGTGTGTGTGTATGTGTGTGTGTGTGTGTCCATGTGTGTGCATATGTCTTCATGTTTGCATCTCACTGCTTGTTGGGTTGTTTATGGCTTATGACTTAGCAGCTTCACAAAAGGAAACTGATAGAATAAGTACCAGACTCAAAATAAGTACTGAGCTTGATTTCATTGATTAAACCCTTCAAGTTGATGCTCCAGGATGGCTGCTGTTCAAAGACTGAAATAGGTCAAATAAAAGTGATGCTACTATGCAACAAACATCCTCAACCATAATCAATTGATAACCAAAATTTTCTCTTTCATTCACTTCAATTCTACCTCACATGTGTACATTCTCTTCTTGCTTCCTCTTCTAATGCTGCTTTAATGGCCTCTGCATCTCTGAACTAGTTACATACCACCCACTCATCCAATCCACCTGTTTACCTTCCCCCTGTCTCCACTTTTCAGATTTTGTACTGAATACTTCTTTTCCAGAATAGCAACATTCCAGAATTCTCTTCCTACCCAAGTTTTCCTTTGCAAAAATCAAACCTTAAAATGTCTAAACTAAGCACAAACAGCATTAATCTCAATGACATGAGTCGTCCATGATAAATCATATATGCTACTCCACCTAGCTCCTTTAACTTTTAACTTATTTTGAAAGAAAATGAATGTTAGACAAATTAAATATAAAATTAACAAAAGATGTAAACTATGTGACTCAAATTTTACAAAAGTGAGCACCTACCCACTGGAGTGAATACTCAATGAGTGTTGCTTATGAAAAGCTTATAATGGCTATCATACCACCTAGGTATATCTCTCCCACCTCTTAAAATTTTATGTAGCTAAACAAGTTCAAACTCTATTAACTAAGCCTAGAAAATGAAAAGTCTAGATGTAAGTTGTATAATTAAGCTGGACTTCAAAGAAATATTTTAGATATTAACTTGTTGAGATGTTTTTTATAAGATACTTCCTAGTTATTAATATATATTAATATTAATGTATATATACATAAGGCAGTGAGCTGACAGAATCATTACCAGGCTGAGCAAAATGCTTAGCAGCATTTCATTCATCCTTACATTCTGAATTCAAATGCCACCAAAGTTGACTTTGCTTTTTGTCCTTTTGAGGTTGATAAAATAAGTACCAGCTGAGTCCTAGAGTCAATAAAATTAATTTATCCACTCCCTTGAAATTGCTGGTCTTGTACCAAAATTTGAAACCAATATTACTATATATAACCTGGTTGGTTATTCTATTAACTATGCTATCAGCTTGAATCACGTGGCACTGTAACATAATATAAAAAAAGCTCAAGCTATGAAAACTCAAGTTGTGGAAGCTTTAGTTGCAAAAAACTCTAGTTGCAAAAATCTCAGGTTATGGAAACTTTAGTTGTGAAAACTCTAGCTGTGTAAACTCTAGCTGTGAAATCTCTAGCTATACACATTTTTCACTGATGCAGAACTTGACTAGTTTATACTGATATCATGACAAGTACCAAAATAAACTTTTTTCTTTTTCATTTTTAACAGCAATGTGACATTATTGTTTAAAATGCAGCATTGTTAACGATTGTCAAATTGAAATGTCATCAACATATTTTGAGCAGTTTAAATGACCCAGAGTTCTTTTGAACTGATGATATTAACAGTCAGACCTTTAAAGGGACAATTCAGTTGAAATAGAAGAGCAGATAGTGACATATGTTGGTTTACCATGAGACATAAAAATCTAACATTCCAGACTGTCTTTTATCATACAGCAACAATTTTTTTTTACTCCTATCCACCATAATCATAATCCCTATAGAGAGGTAGATTTGGCAGAATCATTAAAGCAAAAAAGAAACATGCCTTGTGGTAGTTCTTTTACCTCTTTATGTTCAGAGTTCTAATTTGGCTGATGTCAGCTTTGCCTTTCATTCTTCCAGTGCTGATAAAATCAAGTATCAGACATATACTAGGGTCAATAGTATCAACTAGCCCTTCTCCTCAAAAGTGCTGACCTTGAACCTAAATTCGAACCAATTATCATCCTCATAATTAGCAGTAATAATTTTAATTTCTGCTTTTACAAAGAATTGACTTAATTTAACGAATTCTTATTATATATGTATATACTCGCCACATACACACATAGATATGTATGTGTGTTTGTGTAGGTACATACATACATACATACATACATATAAATCAAATCTACATAGTGACAGAATCATTAGAGCATTAGGCAAGATGCCTCATGGTGTTTAACTACAACCTTTTATGTACTGAGTACAAATCCTACCTACTCTGCTGAACTTGAGCTCATCTTTTATCTTTCTGGTGTTGTTAAAATAAAATATGAATCAAGAACTGGTTTAGGTATAATCAATCATACCCATTTCTCAAATTTGAAGCTTTGTGTGCCTATGCTAGAAATCAGTATTAGAACCTGCACTATGGAGGTGTGGCAAGCCCCCAGAAAGCAATGTATATGATGCAGTTTCAATTCTTGATTCAATTAACTCTTAAGTCATTTCAGTTAACTCACTCTATATTTTTCTCTCTGGCTCTAATAATATCTTTTTGACAATCCTTAGAATATGACAGAAAACACAAACAGCCAATCATTTGCAAAGTGACAGCCAGCACTATCTCTTACTCTTACCTTCATCTCATTACCTACCCCTATCTTTGTTCATTTCTACTATTGCTGATCACTCCTCCACCAACTCCATTCCCAAATATCCCTCTACCTTCCCATCATACTTTTCCCTCATACTCTTGGCTCTTCCAACCTCTCACCTATTCTGATGTCTTATTTTCTCTCTCTTTCTCTCTCTCTTTCTCTCTCTCTCTCTCTCTCTCTCTCTCTTTCACTCTCTCTCTCTCTTCCTTATACCCCATCTCAGGTCACATGAGGAAATGTATATGCCCTAGGCTGTTGAGTACACTCTACATTTAAACTCCTGCCACCCCTTTCAGCTACACACTTCTCACCTTTCTACTGTCATTAATCCCTCTCCTATTTGCCTCCTCAGTCTATAAGCCTTGGGTTACTGAGTACTCTGGTGGTGTTACAAGAAAACGCACCTAGTACATTCTGTAAAGTGGTTGGCAATAGGAGGGGCATCCATCTGAAGAAACTAAACCAAAGACACATGAGCACCAGCTTTTCAGAGTAGAAGTTCACAATAAGAAATCACTTGGATCTTGACAATCTGTCCAATCCATGCCAGCATGGACAGTGAATGTAAAATTATAATGATAGTGATGATGATGGAAGGGGTGATCACAACAACAGTGACAAATTCCAGCAGTGACAACAACAGCAATGATGAGGATTATGATGATGATTTGTGTATTGGCAGAAACAATAGAGCACTGGACTAAATGCTTGACAGCACGTACTCTGATGCTCCTATGTTCTGAGTTCAGATCCTGCTGAGGTCATTTTACTTTTCCTATCTCTCCCTCTCTTTCTCTCTCTCCCTCTTTCTTTCTCTCTCTCTCTCTGATCAAATACATTTCAGGCATTGCATTGACTGGAGTCATTTCAACTGACTCAACTCCTTGCCCACAAATTGTTGATGTTCTGCCAATGAATGGAATTACTATTAAACCATAACACTACTTAAATATTCTACCCTGTATTAGCCAAGTCATTGCTGAAGAAATGTATTAGTCAAGCAGTTAGGAGAATGTGCAGTATACTATACATACATACATGTATATACATATATACAAATAAATATATATATTATACTATAATTCTAAACTACTTGTTATTTTCCAGTTTCACATTGTTGTTTATGAGTGTATAATACGCATCTACACCCATACCCACACACATGTACGTATACATACATGCACAAACACACACACACACACACACTCCCCTTCTCTCTCTCTTAATGTAGCTAAATAATCTACAAATGAATTAACTGTTTAGATATTTCTCTGTAGAATCTCATGGGATGAGAATTGGTATTAATCTAATGACTTTTAATCAGTATTGAAGTAAGTTATTGTTAAAATATTTCCAAAGAATGGCACATTTTTGTGTTTAGGAATCTTAGAATTAAGCTATTTGAAACATTAAAAGAGTATCTATAGAAAGATTGATATGGTAGATTTAGCATACAGTGGTGTTATCTGCTAAAGAAAACAATGCAGATAGTGAAGTGATGGAAATACAAGAACTTTTGTAACTTATCATGAACGTATACTCTACATATAATATAATATGATATAATATTATATATATATATATATATAGGAAAATGAAAAAAAGCCAGAATGCTGAACTGGGAGCATAATTTAATAAAGATTTTCTCTAACCGGTTTTCATTGCGATGAAGCAAATTTGCGCCAGAAACAAAAACCCTAAATTCATTATATTCCCTTTCTATCAATGTAAAGACAGAATCTCCACACAAGAAAGAATCAACAAAGAGAATCTTTTCATAGAGAAATTCCAACCATTTCTTAACACACACACCCCTCAGTGACCTTATTTCTCTATGAACAGACACAAACTTCCTGTTTGGAAAAAAAGAGTTCATAACTCTAACTAAAAACACTTGTCTCCCCTTACACACACTTCCTGTTTTGACACCACATTTCCTGCTTAACACAAACTTTTAACCCTTTTTTTAAACCTAACAAAACTCTCAACTCTCATGCATCCTTATTTTTCCTACCAATTTATACATGAACTACTATTGAA
>NC_068984.1:104601506-104611257 GCF_001194135.2 Octopus bimaculoides | reverse complement strand
TATATATATATATATTTCTTCATGTGAACACAGGTTAGATTATATTTATCTAAGCCATACTAGCTTGTTAAAGCATTGTTTTACAGCTAGATGTCCTTTCTTTCACTACCCCCTCCCCACACACGTTTCTTGAGTAAGTCAAGTAAGGAATCCCTTATTCTACACATCTTCAAAGGCACTAATCCAGCAGATAACTGGTTGACAAAGGAAATGAGAGCAATCTCACCACTCTTGGCTGTGTGTTTGTTTCCTTCCTCCAACAATCACACTTGGCTGAGTGATTGTTGGAGAATGTAAAAATACACACACACATACACACGCACGCACACACGTACACACACACACGTACACACACACATGCATGCACACACACACACACATCATCCTCATCATCATTTAATATCCATTGTCCATGCTGGCATGTGTTGGACCATTTGGCCACGGTTGACAAGCTGAAAGGCTGCACCAGACTCCAGTCTGATTTGGCATGATTTCTACAGCTGGATACCCTTCCTTACTCCAACCACTCTGAGAGTGTAATGGGTGCTTTTATGTGCCACCTACATGGGTGCCATTCGCATGACACCAGTATCTGTCACAACTGTGATTTTACTTGGCTTGATGGGTCTTCTTCTCAAGCAAACATAATACCATGATATTCAGCATCACTGTCACATCAAGAGTGGTGGTACCATGGAATTTAATATCCTTGGGCTTTAAGCATGCTGAGACAATGCTGATTCTGGTTCCATGGCTGTCCAAAGTATGACACAGTGGGGAAGTAAGCAAACCACAAGACTGAGAAGTGATTTTCTTAAGCATCCAGTTATGGCTGCACTAGTATATATATATATATATATATATATATATATATATTAATCTTTATATTATATTGTATTATAGATCCATTTCAGCTGACCTTGCCAATCAGTTTCACACATGAATTAGATAATTAGGTGATTACCTAAGACTGTGCTTGCCAAAGTGGCTGGTATGGAAAGGATGGCAACAACATTTTACTACTACCACAGCTTCATTATGTTTTTTTCACAGAACCCATAAACTTGATGTGACACTTGCTGACCACCAGTGCTGAAGAACCATCACCATATTTTCCATACTAGTTACTCTAATGAGTACAGTCTTAGGTTGCCACAAAATTACCTGATTCATGAGCAAAACTGACAGGTAACATTGCCTAAAACATCCATATTTCTGAACCATGTGGTTTTAGGTTGAGTCTCACTATAATAGCACCTTCAGTGAGTGTCTCTCACTCTAGTCCCCAAGCTGGCCATGGATTTGTGAGTGGATTTGGTAGACTGAAACTGAAAGAATCCTGTAGTACTCTGTGTGTGTGTGTGTGTGCTTGTATGTGCGTGTGCATGTATGTATGAGTGTGTGTTGTGTGTGTATGGGAGGTATGTGTGGGTTCATTTGTATGTGTATGTGTGCGTGTGTGTATATATGTGTGTGCGTGTGAGTGTATGTGCGTATGTACATGTGTGTTTGTGTGTGTGCATGTATATGTGTGTTTGTGCATGTGTGTGTGAACGAAGGGTTGTGTAGGGGGTATAAGTATGTTTTTTGTGCGTGTATGCATGTGCGTGTATGCATGTGTATGTGTATGTGTGCATGTATGCATATATTGTATGTGTATGTATATGTATATGTATGTGAGTTTGTGTATGCATGTGTGCGTGAGTTGTGTCGGGGCTTGTGTGTGGGGTTTGTGTAGGCATATATGTGCGTTCCTGTGTGTATGTGCATGCGTGTATGTGCTTACATGTGTGTGTGCATGTATGTGCATATGTGTTTGTACCCATGTGTGTGTAATTGTGTGCATGTCTGTATGAGTGTGTATGCATATGTCTATGTGTGTGTGAACGTGGAGATGTGTGTCGGATTATATGTGCATTTTGTTGCGTGTATGCACGTGTGCTTGAGTATGCATGTGTATGTGGTTGTGTGTATGTGTGTACGTTTATGTGTGTATATAGGTATGTGTGTACATAGGGTTGTGTGGGTTAGGTATCTGTGCATTCCTCTGTGTGTGTGTGTGTGTGTGCATTTGTGTACGTGTGTGTGTGTGTGTGTACACACGTGTGTGTGCATGTGGGTGTATGTGGGTGTGTGTGTGTGTATGTATGCATGTATGTGTGTGCATGTGTGTGTGCGTGTGTATGTGTGTGGAAGTATGTGTGTGTGTATATGTGCATGTATATGTGCTGTATGTGCTCCAGGGATATGGAGCACAGGAAGGATCCGAGTGGGACTGGGAGAAAGAGGAGATGGTGCTACGGACCAGAAGATCGCGTAGGTTCTGGGCGCGTTTAAAGGAGGACAAGTGTGGGTTGGGGAAAATGGGGCGGGTGGTGGGATTGAGCTGGAGATGATGGAAGGCCCGTAGGATCCTCTGACAAACGGGTAGAGTGGAGGGGTGGAAAAGGAGGGGAAAGGGGGTGCAGTTAGGGGAAGGAGAAAGGGCGGTGGTGCGATTGATTCAACGAGTGCAAGCAAGGGCATTTTGGTTATAGTAGTGAATTGATAGTTGTGAAACGATGATGTAGTTGCATAGGTAGTGGTGCTATTGTTGTTGATATTGCTGTTGTTCACTCTAGGTCAACTCTGATTGAGCAGATCTATGTTCAAAAGTCCTTCAACCATACCTCTCCTGTGCTTTTTCTTCCAATGTATCTAGGATAAAGTGTATCTGGGACATGTTTTATTTTAAATGGATGTGTTTTTTGAGAGAAATTTGGTTTCAAGGACATTAACAACTTGTTATGTTGTACACTAATAGTTATCTAATCAAACTAGTGAGATAAACTTAAGTAGGAAGTGAAACCTATGGATTTTTCTCTCGTAATATTCCTGAATGTTAAAGCATGCAAAATATCAATCAGGCTTTTTAATGCTTTGCTAGCTTAATTCTTTCTCTTTTAAACATAATCAGAAAACCAGGTTGAAGTGTTTCAAAGTATTTGAGTTATATGTATATTGGGAAAGGTTTATTGATAATTTTATTAAAAAGGAGTATTGATTGTGTATATAGATAGCTAAAAGATGGATTCGATTGGTTCCTATGTTTTTAACATCAAAGCTAACTGCATCAAGCTTAAATACAGTAATTACAAAATAATATTTATGGTTATCTAACATTATTCTCTGGTCAAACAAACAAGAATGTTAGCTATTCTCTGTGGAAGTATCACTTTACTATTGTTTTACTAACCCTGTAGGAACCAGTTTAGTACACAGAAATGTTCACCAAAAAGAAAACATTATGTTGTGTCACAAAATGAAATTTATTGATAACTTAATTATATAGTAGAACTGACCAAACTCTGAAAATCAAAATAGATTAAGTCTCTGGAAAAATATTCTTACTTTTGAAATAGAAGTAGGCCAGCTAAGAATATATTTTGGTTTCCTGAGAACAAATGAATAGTGGTAGATTTAGAAAGTGATGTAAAGTGTTTTCATCTTATTTTACAGAATAACATTACATGTTTCTTAGATTTCTTAAAAAAACGTTTACTCCACCCACTAAGAAAGAGATCTGCTATTTGAAGCTTGAAGAAAGCTATTTATATTCATTGACTAGGGAAAACATTTTTAAACAAGCTTTGAGAAATTTGTTATTCCATATCACTTTCAGAAAACCAGATATTCAAATGTAAGGTATTCTTACCTCCTGAATATAAAAATACTTTCCGAAGCATAAATTCTGGGTTTTATTCTCTTCAAAGGTTCTTTCAGTTTAAAACATTTTGATTTAAGTATTAATTTTCATAAACAGTTATTCTTAGATCTCCACTTCATTAGATCGTATTACATTATATTATATAACAAGTGTGTTTTGGATTGTTATTCAGCATAAGGGGAAATTATATACATGTAGAGTGTTTTTAATAGAATACTTCCTTGTTAGGGGATAACTGCCTATGACGAGCTTAGAGCATGAAAGATCTTTTCAAACCAGAGATCTTTTCACACAGAATAAATTAGAATCATAGCTCAAATTCAATGAGGCTGATTTAAGGCTGAATAGTTCCAGATTAGTCTTTAATCACCAACCTTAAAACATGGAGTATCTTCTTGTTTCTGTGTTTGTATCTTTAATAGTATCTGAAATTAATGTTGCAAATTAGTGAAGTAGTTGTTGAGTATAGATTCTCATAGATTTTCACAAAAGTGAAATGTATATATTCATGGTTTAATAATACCTAACTAGCATAAACCACCTATTTACATAAAGACATTGTAACTTCAAAGTAAGAGCTATTAATCCTTCAACTAGTAATTTAACACCTCTTTGATTCAACACCCCTTTATTTCTATGCCTTTTTAATTCACATCCCTTTAAATCAGCACCCTTTTAACTCACCTGCCTATGTTAGCCATGTTAATTCAACACCTCTTTATTCAACCCCCCTGTTAATTGCACACCCAGTTAATTCAATATCTCTTTAATGCAACAACCCTTTAATTTAATTCAACACCTCTTTAATTCAACACCCATTTATTCAACACCTCTCTATTCAACACCCTATTAATTCAACACCCTGTTAATTCAATATCCCTTTTATGCAACACCCCTTTAATTCAACAATACTTCCTTTCAATACCCTGTTAATTCAACACCCTGTTAATTCAATATTCCTTTAATGCAACACCCCTTTAATTCAACACCTCCTCTTTTCAACACCTTATTCAATATCCCTTTAATTCAACACCCTTTAATGCAATGTCCCTTTAATGCACCATCCCTGTAACTCAAAATGCTTTTACTCAGCTCCTCCTTATTCAATTTCCCTTTAATTCAATGCCTTTTTACTCAACTCCCTTTATTGCAACACTTCTTTAATTCAATACCCTTTTAATTGAGCAAAAAACCAGTTTTGAAGAATTTTTTTTTTCTAAAATAGTGAATGAATAAAGTCAATGTGTTTATGGATAAAATATTAGATGTGGCTCTTTTTTTAATTTTTTTATCTTACTGAAATTTGGTATTCTGGACTATCAATTATATTGTTTCTGAACAGTTATGCTGTTAATTATCTTAACTAATGAATCATGTTAGTTTTAAATTAAGCTTATATGGATTGTTAATTTCTGACCTATATTGCTTGTGTCAAGAAACTGTCTGGCAATTATGGTACCATACTTCTCTCTCAAGAATTACCTCCAACAAATGTTGAAAATCTATTAAACCTTCGAGATGGTTTTGCTGATCTTTAATATTCATATCTCTTCTATTTAGATATTATATGTGTGTGTGTGTGTGTGTGTGTGTGTGTGTGTGTGTGTGTGTGTGTGTACTTAGTCACTCAATTTCAATGTGATCATTCTCAATTTCGCTTCTTTTTTTTTTTTTGTTTTAGTGCTCTATGCCATTTTTTGTTCTTTTTTAATCTTTCTAGGAAAGGTCAGCAGTGAAAATTTAACTCCCAGACTTCAATAAATATTTTAAACTGTCAAAATTATTCTAAATACCAAAACTTCCAATTAATTACATAAACTAAATTGTTTCAAATCAACCTTAAATTCATTTTCAATATTTCTATGAAAGCAGAAAACAGTGACTTAACAATATTAAGATTGAGTAAATGTGAAAAACATAATACTAGGTGTTAAAGGAAGGACAAAACCATAGAAAATGGAAAGTGTCATTAGAAAGAACTTGTAGATGTGAAAAATAACAATAATAAATCATTTCTCTTTTATCTTTAATTATTAGTAGAAAAGTAGGCCTAAGTGATACTATAAGTCAATGAGATTAATTGGCAGGTGTTCACTTCTAAAAGTTCATAATTACAGGTTTGAATTTATGGTCAGAGTTCAAATCCTGCTGAGTTCAACTTTGCTTTTCATCCTCCCAAGGTTGTTAAAATAAAGTACCAATTAAGCACAGTGAAGTTGATGGTATTGGCTAACTCCACTCACTCAAATTTGCTAGCGTTGTGCCTAAATTAGAAACCATAATTATAGGTCTGAATAATACTGTAATTCATATGGAAAAAAGTAACAATTTTTAATAATAACATTCATAAACACAAAGTTTTGAGTTAAATGTAAAAGCACTTGTTGAAATATTGTGTATGTGTTCGTGAAATGATTTTTTTTTTCATTTTTAGGGTGAGAGTCACATGTAGTGTAGGTGGTAAATATGATGAGATAAAAGTTAAAAACTCAGAAGATGTGTGGTTTCGAAGCTGGTAGAATAGAGATACGACAAACCAATGTCGCATTTAACTTAAATACGTCTCACATTAAAAGTACTTGAAAAAAAAGTAGATTCCATTTGTTACTGCTCTAGCTGAGTTCTACTCAAAGAGAAAGAGAAAGATGCAGCCTGTTCTACATTCCATTGGGAAAAGAATGAGAGCTTTGTGTACTCATTTATTTAACTAGTGTCTAGCTAAAGACACATATCTCTCTCTCTCTCTCTCTCTCTCTCTCTCTCTCTCTCTCTCTCTCTCTCTCTCTCTATCTCTCTCTCTCTCTCTCATTGATTCAGTGACTGATGAAAAATGGGAAATTACTAAAACTTCATCTACTTGAATGAGAGTTGCAATTTAAGAGTTGCAATTTAAGAATAGAGTTAAATTTGAAGGAAGTTGACAAACTGACTCAGCTTAACTTATTCAACCATGAAAAATTTATCAACATTAAGTTCCTAATGAGGATAATAATGTTCATGCTGCTAATAATCAGGATGTAAAAGACTTAACATAATTACTATTGAGAAGTGATTAATGTTAGCTGATAAATTAAGAAACATCTGTTCTAAATTCTTAGGTTTTCCAACAATACTGACTATAATTAATTTAATGTCACATACATATATAATTATGACTTTCTGTTTTTCATTCTGCAGACATTGTAGGGAAAAATGAGATATAATTGACAATGGTTAAGTAATATTTCACTGAAGTGTTTTGCTTAAATACTGATTACTAAATAAAACAGCATTAGACGATAAATTGTTACCTTAAGTAAATATAATATTGATAAGGTTAGCAAAATATTTGTTACATGTAAATTATCTGTGAAGTACACATAATGTGTTCATGTGAGCACAACAAACACATGCAAACACACACACACACACACGTATTTAGATAGATAGATAGATAGATAGATAGATAGATAGATAGATAGATAGATAGATAGACAGATAGATAGATAGATAGATTTCTATAGTTGATAAAAAGAAAAGATATGAAGACAAAGGAAACAATATGTATTAGAACTGTGTGTGTATGTCTGTGTATGTGCTTGTGCCTCTCTCCCAGAGAGTTAGAGAGGGAATATATATATATATATATATATATATATATATATATACACACACACACATACACACACTTGCATGCACACACACACATGCATAGACATACATGTGTGAGAGAGAGAGAGAGAGAGAGAGAGAGAGAAAGGGAGACAGACAGAGTTTATACACACGCACACACACAATATATTGGTTTGAAAATTAGCAACATTAATAACAATACAAAGAACTCAATAAGAATTCAGAAAATAGTGGACACTTTGGCATATTGAGCTAAAGTTCTTCCTTAGAAACTGTGACAGAGAGAAGGAAAGAGTGTAGAGGGGAAGAAAAAGACAGGTGTAATGGAGAAATGTGTGATTGGTCTGTGTTAGGTCATGTTGAAAATGTATATGTGGAGATGTGTTATTGTTAGTGATGATGAACGTGAGGAAGAGTGCTCAATACTGGAAGATAGAGTGTGTATATAATTATTTTCTATTATAGTCAGCACTATATATATTATTTTTAGAAATTTCTTGTTTTTCTGTCTCCTGATGGCTGGAAGGAATCAATGTTATGGTCTAGGTGTATGCTATGTAATTTGCATCTTATCTTGATTGGTAATTCTTTATCACTGTGTGTGTAGCATTCATTTACTCATTGCCTGCCACCAGCCATAGTATGTACACTCATCCTTCACCTCCAATGCTAACTCTTTCTCTATCTCTCTTTTGCTCTCTCCCTTTCTCTTTATATGACACAAAGTGTGATTGGAAAAGTCAGCCAACCAACCAATATTTATATTAGCTATTATGCAGAGATTATTATTGTAACGTGGAGGCGCAATGGCCCAGTGGTTAGGGCAGCGGATTTGCGGTCATAGGATCGCAGTTTCGATTCCCAGACCGGGTGTTGTGTTTATTGAGCGAAAACACCTAAAGTTTCACGAGGCTCCGGTAGGGGATGGGGGCGAACCCTGCTGTACTCTTTCACCACAACTTTCTCTCACTCTTACTTCCTGTTTGTATTGTGCCTGTAATTCAAAGGGCCAGCTTTGTCACACTGTGTCACGCTGAATATCCCCGAGAACTATGTTAAGGGTACACATGTCTGTAGAGTGCTCAGCCACTTGCACGTTAATTTCACGAGCAGGCTGTTCCGTTGA
Source organism: Octopus bimaculoides (assembly GCF_001194135.2). NCBI lineage: Eukaryota > Metazoa > Mollusca > Cephalopoda > Octopoda > Octopodidae > Octopus > Octopus bimaculoides. The sequence goes on along the minus strand of NC_068984.1, from coordinate 104,602,813 downwards.
TCAGATCAACTGGAACCCTCGATGTCGTAAGCGACGGAGTACCAACAACAACATTATTGTAACATGTGATGTATTACAGTTATTGTTAGATGTGTTGGTGCTACTAATTAGTGTGTATTCTGTTTTACTACTTGTTTTCTGATACATGTTAGATGCAAATGTTTGTTGATTTTCAGTTTTTTTTTGTTATTCAGTTTCTTGATTCTTTTTATTGTGTATGGTGTTGATGTACTTGAGATTATCTCTAGTCTTTATCAGATTCAGTCTGTTTTATTAGTGTAATTTGGGTTGTATCTTTTATGTTGTCTTGTGAGATATCTATAATCATTTTGTTAAATCTACTACAATTTTTATGTTGTTGAGTTATCCTAACATTAATGCTATTTCTTAGTGGGAGTGGTCCCAGTCAGCTATTTGTCACAGTTTTGAAAGTGTTTATCTTTTCTTCTTATTGATGTATGTATGATGTGTTGGTAATAGTCATATGAGAGTTTGAGAACTGTTTACTATGGGGTTATGCTAGCTAGAAGTTTGGAGCAGAGAGATTATGAAAGAAGTTGTTGGTTTGGTGAGTGTTTGGTTTGGATATAAAGTAATTCTAGTTGTGATAGGGAGAAGTTGTTACATTGATGGGCATGTTGGTATAAGATGGTTTAGCATGTAAAATAAGTTCGATTATGATGAATGTGAGTTTTTAGTTTGGTGGGTACATTGGTGTGGATTATTTTAGATGTCTTATCTTTCACTTGTTTCAGCTATTAGACTGCAGCCATACTGGAGTGTTACCTTGAAGAATTTTAGTCAAACGAGTCAACTCCAGTAAATTTTTTTAAAGCTTGGTACTTATTCTATTGGTCTTTGTAGCCAAATGACTAACTAAGGGGACATAAACACACCAACACCAGTTGGTGGCAAACAAACACAGACACTAAGACACACATACATATATATATGGTGCCATGTAAAAAGCACCTATGTCAATAGCATGTAAAAAGCACACCTGTACTGATGGCATGTAAAAAGCACCTGTGCTGATAACATGTAAAGAGCACTTGTGCTGGTTCCACATAAAAAGCACCTGTGTCAGTACCACATAAGACGCACCTGTGCTGATGTCAAGTAAAAAGCACCTTGTGTAAAGTGGTTGGCATTAGGAAGGGCATGCAGCCATAGAAACCAAGCTAAAACACACAACTGGAACTTAGTACAGCTCTCCAGCTTGCCAAACCACCCAACCTGTGCCAGCTCTAGCCAAACCACCCAACCTGTGCCAGCTCTAGCCAAACCACCCAACCTGTGCCAGCTCT
>NC_068984.1:104594172-104600948 GCF_001194135.2 Octopus bimaculoides | reverse complement strand
CTCTAGCCAAACCACCCAACCTGTGCCAGCTCTAGCCAAACCACCCAACCTGTGCCAGCTCTAGCCAAACCACCCAACCTGTGCCAGCATGGAAATCAGACGTTAAATGATGATGATAAGGATGGTGATATATATACAACAGGCTTTTTTCAGTTTCTATATATCAAATCCACAGAAAGTTTACTCTTGATGCTATTGTAGCTGTTGTCTGTATTATTTTTGTACAAGGAAGTGTTCTGCACATTGAAGCATGTAGATGGTGGGAATGTGTTCAGCTATTATAGCTAGGGTGCTTAACTCAGTGGGATGTTGGAGAAGATTTGTATATGTTTATTATGTTAATGTTTTTAGTTGTTGGTCATTATTTTAAATACTTCTATTTCTAGTTTGTTATTTGCTCTCTGATAAATTTAGAAGTAGTGTTTGTAGCATCTATGTAGTGGAAGTATGACTTTGACTGGACTTTGTAGGGTTTTCAAGCGAGATCGTTGCCAGTGCCCCTGGACTGGCTCTTGTGCAGGTGGCACATAAAAGACACCATTTCGAGCGTGGCCGTTTTCGTGCCGGTGACACATAAAAGCACCCACTACACTCTCTGAGGGGTTGGCGTTAGGAAGGGCATCCAGCTGTAGAAACTCTGCCAAATTAGATTGGAGCCTGGTGTTGCCATCCGGTTTCACCAGTCCTCAGTCAAATCGTCCAACCCATGCTAGCCTGGAAAGCGGACGTTAAACGATGATGATGATGATGATGTCTTCTCTGAGTTTGTTTGCCCAGTTCTATTTAGAGTTTGAGGGTCCCTATGTTGAATGTCTGCTTTTGTTTCATGAATATCATGTGATGATAAAGTTTTACTTTACTTCCACAAAAGCGTGTTTTTTATTCTGCAGGTATTTCATTTACGCAGTATATATTAGTTGCTTTGGTTATTACTGTCTTTGACATGAGAAGGCTTTGTGTTTACATATATTGTTCAGACTCTTTGCAAACTATGGATGTAAGAAGATAAGGGTGGTACTTAGAAGTTTTTTTAATGTTTTCTTGTGATTAGTAATGTTTCAAAAGAATGTTTTTATCTTCTGTGTTGTCTGTTTATAAGTAAATTTATTGTTGTTGTTGAGTGACTGGGCTTACCTTTCAAAGTATTTTGTTTCTAGTTTCATGTAGAACCATCAGTTTCACACTTTTTTTTTCCATGTTCAATGTTTACCTTTAGAATTTTTTTTATGTTCAACTGCTTTTGGTTTCTAGAATTTATCTTTATATTGTTCTAACTGGGAATTCTTTTAGATAGTGAAATGGCATATTTATTAGAGCACAGGATACAATGCTTCACAGTATTTGTTATGAACCACTGCATTCTGAGTTCAAATTCCACTGACATCAACTTTGCTTTCATCCTTTCTGAGTTGATAAAATAAAGTACTATTCTAGGTAGTGTATTAATGGAATGGTTTCATCATTGAATGAGATGTGCTAGGGAATCTGTTACTGAGGATTAACATGGTTATAATGCTTGTAGATAAAGTTAGAGATTAGTATGACGTGAGCAAGGACAGTTAGTATTCCCAAGATATTGGAGTCAAGAAAGAGAAATTGTGTTCCTAACTTATGAGGTAACAATGTAATATGGGTGGCAAGATAAGAGAGAGTAACATATTTTGACTGATGTTATTGCCAAAGTGTTCAGAGGCTGTTACAACAACAACAACAATAATAATAATAATAATAATAATAATAATAATAATAATAGTAATAATAATAATAATAATAATAATAATAATAATAATAATAATAGTACTTATTGTATCAGCCCTGAAAGGGTGAAAAGCAAAGTCAGAATGTAAAGATGAAGAAAATACTGCATGCTAACAATTCAGCTAGCTGACCATTTTAATAATAATAATAATAATAATACTGATGATGGTCACTCTTGTTGATTTTGATGTATGAGTGTTTGAAGGAGAGGATTTAAAAAACAAAGAAAAAGCAACTTTAAAAATAGATGAATAAAAGAACCTACATATATTTGCAATGGCTGCATGAATATAATTATTGTCCAGGTATGGATTTTGCTACAAAGTCAAAATGGGGACATTGATGATTTTGATTTTGCCTGTGATTGGGCAAATGTGTCTGCTGATTGCAGGATATAATTTCTTTTATTGTTCTGTTTCTGAAACTCAGATTGTTTTGATGCATCATGACACATTTTATGCCATGCAGATTGATCTAGGCAATGACATTCCCATGTCAAATTAAGCTGTAGAGACTAGTTATTGCTTCAACTTATGCTTACGGGTGGGTTTTCCATTACTGTAATATCTTTACTTGTTAGCCATACAAAAGAATTTTTGGAATGTGGTCATCTTTCATTTGAACATGTCCAACCCATCTGCACTGAATTCTCAGCAGCATGCTTTTGATACTGGAGATATCACATTTTCCTAAGATTTTAACATTTGGTATCTTATCTTGCCATTTTATGTTGCAAAAATTGCACAGACAGTACACGTGAAAGGTTTCAAGTTTCTTTATATGTCTTTGTGCAGAGATATTACTCTTATCATTTTACCATGAAGACCAACTTTAGGCAAAATTTTCCAGAGTGCCTCACAATTCACAGTATCATAGGCCCTGGTCAAGTCAACAAAGTCCATGTACAAGTCAGTATTTTGTTCACATGCTTTTACTTGAACTTGCTGAAAGGCAAAAGTCAGGTCAACTATGCCTCTCCCAGCCCGAAATCTACATTGGGATTCAGGATATATGCTTTTTACTACATACTTGTTGATGTGGTTAAGGATCATCCCTGCAAGAATTTTTTCAGCTCTGCACAACAAACTTATTCCCCTGTGATTATTACATGCTCTTTTCTTCCCTTTGTTTTTGTACAAGTGTATTATACATGCATCTTTAAACTGTTGGGGAATAGATCTAGTTTCCCAAGTCAAACAAATTAATTTGCACCGCTTTCTTACAAATTTTCTACCACCATGCTTGTACACTTCTATGGGCATATCATCTTGTCCAGAAGCTTTACCACTGGAAAGTTTTTTAATAGCAGTACTTATCTCTTCCAAAGAAGGATCTCCCACAGGTTCCTCAATTATGGGCCTCTGAAGGATTTCATTGATTACTTCAGGGTCAGCAGTGGTTTCTTAATTTAATACAGAATTTCATTTTTGCTACTTAAGAGTTTTGACTGGACATTTCTTGGGCTTTTTTTGCTCACCAAGAATGTTTCATCTCTGTCAGTTTTTTTTTTTTTTTTCTGAGTAGTTTTCTTAGAGATATATAGGGATCTGAGTGATGGCGAGTTTTTTTTTTTGCTTTTGTTTTTTTTAAGATCCATGCCTTGTGTCTTTTGTGCTTAGTTTCTTGGAGAGATTTGATTTGAGAATCATTCTCATTTAATCAATCTTGGTGCTTGCATTTGACAAATCCTAGAATTTCTTCAGCAGAGGATTTGATGCTGTCACAGATATTGTGCCACAAAACTTCAGGATCATTGCTTTCCTCTATATTCTCAAGTTTTCAATTTAGATACATTTCGAAAATTTTGTTATTTTGGGATTTTTTTAATGAAGACACGTTTATTCTCAGAAGTATGCTGGATCTCAGTGGTCTGTTTGTGTATGATTTAACAAATACCTTACTGCAAACTATTCTGTGATCTAAGTAACACTCAGGAGTTTTGTGAGCTCTGGTTAATCTGAAATCACTGCAATCTTTGCTCTTAGTTATGACATAGTCAAGCATGTGCCAGTTACCAGATTGGGGATGCTTCCAGGTGTTTTTATATTTATCTGCCTGCTGAAACACTGTGTTTGTGATTGTTAGACCAAACAATGATAGCAATAGATTTGAGAAGAATTGTTATCACCAAGCATCAAGATAAAATACCTGCTAACTAAATTAACATGTACTAGCAAGTTAATAATGATGATGATGGTGATGATGATGATGATGAGGATGAGGATGAGGATGACGGCGGCAGCAGCGACGACAATGATGATGATGGCACTCAGAAAGCTCAAACTTATGCCAAGGCAACACCGACATCCTCTCAACGATTAGCCAGAGATGATTTTTAAAATGAGAATATCTGAAATAAACTCAACTGCTCTCACAAACAAGAATGCTAAAAATGAACCCGACCACTCTCAAAAATTAAGTTAAAAAAGCAGAAAAATAATCCAGAATCCTTGAAACTATTTTAAGCTGTTGGCGCTAGGTGGGCTCTCCTAATTAAAATCTATTTTACAAAAATTAGATTTCTTTATTTAGCATTTTTTAAAACCATGTCCAACAGTTTCTTGTTACCTGATCTTAGAGGCCATTTTGTTATTTACTACTTCAGCCTGGCTTTTCAGTCAAAGAAATAGTTTGGCCCAGTGCAAGCCAGACCTGTGATTTTGTTCAGTACTTCGGTTTTTATTTCAATGAATTCAAACAAAAGTCTATTAGTACAATTGTCTTTTAACCAAAGCATACATGTCAATGAAGTTATTCCAGGTTACTCAAAGATTGAATTTTTTTTTGCTAACTGATTAAATTCCTTCAATTTAGCAATACTAGATATTTATATGGGACTGTCACACATTCAATAATTTCTTTGATAAATTTTTCTATTAAAGTTACTATACATCAATTAATTTTTTGTTGTTTGCTTAGTTCTATTTCCTTGTTTACTTTGAATTTAAAACAATTCTTTAGTATTCTGAAAATTCATTTCTTATATATGTGAAAGTGGGTGTTAATTATAGCCAGCAGTCACCTGCAAATGAATATGGCTTGATCATATGTACCATGGTTTCGCAAATTGTTTTAGATGCCTATGTAGTCAAAAGTAAAGCAGATAGCCTTTTAGCTCTCCCAGTAGTTAACCCAGCAGAACATCTAGAGTGTAACAGCTGGAGAGAGAGAGTGAGAGAGGGGGTGTGCAGCAACACTAGGCTGGTACTCATTTCCAGCTTAGTAGGCTGAAACAACATAAAGTGAAGTGCCTTGGTCAATGACACAATACTCTGTCCTGTCTAGAAATTGAACTCACAACATTATGATGATCATTCAAACACCATAACTACTAGGCCATGCACCTTACCTGTACAGTTGATACTATCCAAATAAATACTTAAGTTCTCTGTGTTCATAATATCAAAACTCTATGATGTTTTTTAGTCATAAATATAACTTTGAGACTTTTCAATTATATAAACATTATTAGCATAGAACATTACAGCTATTTCTTTATGTAGGACAATATATGAGAGGAAAGAATGTTCTTTTATAACAAGATTACTTATTATGATCCAATATTGATAATCCTTGATAATACAGATCAATGATTGTAGATTAAGACGTCATTCATTTTTTTAATTTCATTTTAGTCATCTAAAAGTAGATAGGGATTAATTATAATAGTAAACTTTATATTCATGAATGTTTATTTGTTTATTTTTGCTGCCATATTTTCAAGGTGTTAAAATAGTATTGCTTAACTTAATTATGATGGCTTCAAAGGGATTATAAATGGCTAATACATTATATTTATTATCATGACTGGAAATGCTTAAACTCTTCTGAGAAACAATCTTCTTGGAAAATTAATATTGATGCGATATAAAATATAAAAATAAGAAGAATGAAAGAATCATATTCATATATTTTTAAATAACATAAAATATTGTTACATTTTCATAGATACATTTTTATCACATGAACTATTGTAACATTTAAATAGATATTTTTATTACTTAAAATGTTGTAACATAATACTGTAACGGTTACAAAAGCATTTTTATTATATTAATTATATTATTATTATTTCAATATTAATAACTATTACACAGATACATTGTTCTTACTTAAAATATAATAATATTTGTATAAGCACATTTTTATTACATAAGATACTGTAACATCTTTTACTTGTTTCACTCATAAAACTGCAGCCATTTTAGGGTACCACTTTGGTACCCTAATCAACCTCAGTACATATTTTTAAGTCCAATACTTATTCTATTGATCTCTAGTGGTTTGATAAAAGAGATTCTATTGATCTCTTTTATCAAACCACTGATTCACGGGGATCACTAGCATAGCCAGAGTGTGTGCTGCTAAGAGCAGCCCTTCAGTTTACTGCCCCCAAGTTCCCATAAAAAACATATATTACCTACAGCAGACCCAAAAGTGGTGTTGCCCCCATAAAAGTGCCGCCCAGAGTGGACCACCCCCTCCACCCTCTCTAGCTGTGCTAGTGATGATGTAAACAAACCAACACTGGTTGTTGAGTAGTGAAGTAGGTGACAATCATAAAACAAAAAAACAAACACACACACACACACACACACACACACACACACATATGTACAAGCATGGTTGTGTGGTAAAAAGTTTACTTCCCAGTCACATGGTTTTGGGTTCATTACTGCTGCAATGCACTGAAGGCAAAAGTGTCTTCTACTATCGCCTCAGGCTTACCAAAGCCTTGTAAAAGAGGCCTGTTATATATGTGTGTGTGTGTGTGTGTGTGTCTCCATGTTTGTGTTTGCTTCTGTGTTTGAGTTTGTCCCCTACCACTGCTTGACAACCAGCATTGGTTTGTGTACAACCCTGTAACCTTGTGGTTCAGCAAAAGAAATTGATAGAATAAGTACCAGTCTTCAAAAAAATGCATTGGCGCCAATTTCTTTAACAAAACCCTTCAAGGTGATGCCCCAACATGAGCACAGTCCAATGATTGAAACAAGTTCAATATATATATATATATA
>NC_068984.1:104592864-104594003 GCF_001194135.2 Octopus bimaculoides | reverse complement strand
AGGAAGGGCATCCAGCTGTAGAAATTCTGCCAAATTAGATTGGAGCCTGGTGTTGCCATCCGGTTTCACCAGTCCTCAGTCAAATCGTCCAACCCATGCTAGCATGGAAAGCGGACGTTAAACGATGATGATGATGATGATGATATATATATACATATATGTATATCATCATCATCATCATCATCGTTTAACGTCCACTTTCCATGCTAGCATGGGTTGAACAATTTGACTGAGGACTGGTGAACCAGATGGCTGCACCAGGCTCCAATCTGATCTGGCAGAGTTTCTACAGCTGGATGCCCTTCCTAACACCAACCACTCCAAGAGTGTAGTGGGTGCTTTTACATGCCACTGGCATGAGGGACAGTCCAGCGGCACTGGCAATGACCTCACTCGAATGTTTTCTAACATGCCACCGGCACAAGTGCCAGTAAGGTGACATTGGTAACGATCACGCTCAAATGCTGCTATTTACATGCCACTGGCACAGAAGCCAGACATCTGCTCTGGCAATGATCATGCTCGGACGGTGCTGTTAGTGCTCCACTGGCACAGAAGCCAGTCATCGAATATGGTTCAATTACAATTTCAATTTCACTTGCCCAACAGGTCTTCACAAACAGAGTTTAGAGTTCAATGAAGGAGAGGTTGGCATGGGTGCCAGTCATCGAATTTGGTTCGATTTCGGTTTCACTTGCCTCAACAGGTCTTCGCAAGCAGAGTTTAGTGTCCAATGAAGTAAAGATACGAATAAGTGAGCTGGGTACACTTCTGGCAGAGGCCACGAATTATGGTCTCACTTAGCTTGCCGGGTCTTCTCACAAACTGCATATTTCCAAAGGTCTCAGTCACTAGTCATTGCCTCGGTGAACCCTAATGTTCGAAGGTCCTGCTTCACCACCTCATCCCAGGTCTTCCTGGGTCTACTTCTTCTACAGGCTCTCTCAACTGCTAGGGTATAGCGCTTTTTCACACAGCTATCCTCATCCATTCTTGCCACATGACCATACCAGCGCAATCGTCTCTCTTGCACACCACAACTGATGCTTCTTAGGTCCAACTTTTCTCTCAAGGTACTTATATATATATACATGTGTATGTATGTATATATATATATATATATATATATATATATATAT
>NC_068984.1:104587683-104591426 GCF_001194135.2 Octopus bimaculoides | reverse complement strand
GAGGAAAAGGTTTGTGCGCCACGTTAAAATATTGCAAGAATTTATTCAAAAACAACAACTATTCTTCAATCATTTTCTGTGACATTCTGCCAACAATCTGCAAGCTTTCGGAGTTGATCAAAGTACCAATCCTCCAGCTTTGAATCAAAAAATTCTTGACAGGCTTCTTCAACTTCATCGAATGACTCAAATCAGTAACCTTTAATAAAGTGCTGCATTGACTGGAAGAGACCATAGTCAGATGGAGCAACGCCTGGACTATAGACTGGATGCAGCAGAACTTCCACACTGTCCAATTCTTCAATCTTGTTGCTGGCCTTTCTTGTGATATGTGGCTTTGCATTGTCTTGTTGAAACAAGGCGCATTTTTGATGAACACATTGAGTCACCAATGAACATGACATGAACTGAATGAACACACCCACCACAAAGATATGTAAAAAAGCATTATTTTAACATGGTGCACGAACTTTTTCCTCAACCTAATATATAAATAAACATACACACTAAGCTTCATCATTGTTTCTGTCAACCAAATTCACTCACAAGACATTGGTTGGCTCAGAGTTATAGTAGACTACACTTGCCCAAGGTTTTGTGCAGTGGGACTGAAACCAAAACCACATGATTGTAAAGCAAGCTTCTTGACTACATGGTTATACCATGCAGCTGGACATATATAGGCATAAAACTCTTTAGTCAATTTCAGCTTGAAATCTGCAGTCATACTGGGGCACCAATACACATATTCTTATTACATAAAAAATTGTTACATACATATTTTTATCCCATAAAATATTATAATGTTTTTTATTACATAAAATACTATAACCTTTATACAGACATATTTTTATAACATAAACTATTATAACAGTTACATATTTCAATTTTAACATTTTCAACTCCACAATTTGATTTCTAATAATTTCATAATAAAAGTAATAATTGTTTCTAACATACGTACAGGATAACATGTTTCTGGGGTGAGAGAGTGGATTAATCAATAAATTCAATCCTAGTACTTAATAGGTACTTTATTTTATTGATACCAGAAGGATGAAAAGCAAAATTGATCTTGATAAAATTTGAACTCAGAACCTAAAGAGTTGGAAGAAATATAGTAAAACATTTTCCAACATTCAAATGATTCTGCCAATCCACTACCCTTTGAAATTAAACTAGTAAGAATAATAATCATTCTAAATCCCTTTAATATCAATATTTTCATGCAAGAATGAATTGGACACATCTATCAAACAGCCATCCAAATTTATCATTACCTTAATACTTCACTAATTCTTCAGTGTCTAAGATGAAATCAGATATATCTTGATTTAACTTTGTCAATTGCCTCTCTAACCTTATGTTAGCTCCTATCAATTAATTACACTGTTCAATCTTGTTCCTAGTCTAGTTTATCACAATTAATTTCTGACATACACTAACCATCTTACTGCACCTTGAGTCTCTTGCTAATCCTAGATTTTGTGATGCATAATAACAGATCCCACAAGATCTTCATTAATCTCATAAATACACTATGATGTACTTAAAAGAAAATATTCTGTATCTCTGTGCTGGGTCAGCATTAAAGGTTTATTAGTGAGTGAGGGTAAGTGAGCAGGAAGTAACTGATCTCCTTCCAGACTCCCAGTCTACTGTGAGAATGTAAATGTTTGAAACAGGATGAAATTGCTCATCAAGGGAACTGAACTTGCATTATAGACTTGGCTTGATGCTAGCCCTATGACCACTGTAAGACACACATGCTTTCACATATTTGCACTGTAGTATGTATGCATATATACACTGTGATGTATATCTATAAATTGACTGTGATGTGTGTGTGTGTGTACTATGATGTATACACAAATATACACTGTGATGTATACACCTATACACATTGTGATATATATATATATATATATATAGAGAGATATAGTGCTATCCCTCACATTATAGAATAATTGCATTCCCGAAAGATTTGCTGTAATATAGAATTCTATTATACAAAACCTATTTTTCTATTGACTTCCATCTTATAAACTGAGATGCATGCTTACAGAATTTTTTCAGGAAAAAAATTAACTATCTTAAAACACATCCATCACACTATATAGAGATCATAAAGAAATAGATAAGATTAAACTTTTAGCTTTTAGTTAACTTACTATTTTACTTATTAACACATTATGTCCAGTCTGTTGATCCACCAGCCCAGAAGTCATTCCATATTAAGCATCAAATTTGATACATGAAAAAACAATTTCAGGGTAACTGAGCAAGAATATCCAAGTGGAAATGAACAAGGCGACACAAATGCACACATGAGTGCACACACAGATATACATATGTGATGGGCTTCTTTCAATTTCCATCTTCCAGGTTCACTCACTGGCTTTGAATGGCCTGAAGTTTTAATAGAATATGCTTGCCCAAAGTGCCATGTGGTTAAGAAGAGAACTTCTGAACCTCACATCGATGCCTGCATCTTATATAACATGAAATTGAAATAGTAAAGATCTTCACTAATAATATAAGGAGCAATTAATCTATTACTTCAGCCAATTTATCCAATAATTTATCATAAGTATAATAATATCTATATTATTATACTACCTATAATATCTTTAATAACTATTGTAAGTTATTGTTAGATTTTATTGTTGTTGTTTTTCATTGTTAGCTATTCAATATTAGTACATCCATTATTATATATTAAGTACTATTTTGTCCATATATTGTAAAGTTGTAACAGAACAAAAGAGTAAGATGGTTAGGTGGGACCCATTGCAGTTGATATTTTGCTTGAATTGTTAACTTTAAGTTATTAGAAGTGATGAATGAGCAGAAAAGAATTTTTTGAAAAAGTGAAAATGTATATGGAGGCTTGTGTGTGGAGCCTTTGGTGAAAGACTGAGTGGGTAGAGGTAAGAGATAATGTTAAAGAAGAACAGTAAAATGTTTAGAGTGAACATGGGATAGGGTTAGCAAGTCTGGAGAGTTCTGTCCTTATTTAGAATTGTGTTAAATATTTAGCTCATATTTTCTGTTCATTTATATTCTGCTTCCTTTCCAATTCTGTCACATCCTATTATTTCATGTACAAATATATTGTAGTTTCTTTTAATGGTAAAGTTACCAGCATATGCCAGGCTTCATTCAGAAAACATTTTCTCTTTCAATTTTTGAAAAGTTATCAATATTGAAGACTGAAACGCAACAACAATAATATAAAAAAAAAACATGAACGTGCTTAAAAATATATGTATGTGAGATTAATCTTGTCAGAATTGGTTGATGTTTTTGGTTTGGTAGCAGAAAATTACATTAACCTTGATAAATGGCAAAATGAAAGATGCATTGTCATTTCTGTAGAACATATATAAAGCCAGGAATGAGATTTAGAGGAAACTCTTCACTCCAAGATATGCTGACTTCATTGATTCAAACTAACATCTAACTTTAGACTCTCACACATGTACACACAAGCAAATTTTCTCTTGTCCTCTCTCTCCCATGCCTCTCCATCTCTGACTCATATATATATATATATATATATATTAATAGTAATAGTATGACAACAAAAGAATGAATGAGACCTCAATATTATGTAAATAGAGGAATTTATCTCTAATATAATATGTGACAATTATTCGTTTGCCATAATAAAACTCTGAGTTTCAGATGTCGGGGTGGAAATCTGCTCCGGCATCTTGTCAGTTATTAAGACAAAAAAAAAT
>NC_068984.1:104583001-104587517 GCF_001194135.2 Octopus bimaculoides | reverse complement strand
ATATATATATATATAAGATCATCTGTATCATCATCCTTTTCTTTTCTCTTTTTCTACGCTAGCATGGTTAGATGGTCATCTACACCACATCATCTCACCATTTGTTCTGGTCCTTTGTCACCTCCTTCATGCATTCAATCAGCTCTCACCACTTCTTCTCATGTCTTCGTTGGTCTTCTGCTTCACCAGATTCCTTCTACTTAGATTGCTTGGCATATCTTTACCCAACTGCCATCCTCCATATTCATTACACATTCATACCAACAGAATTGCTTCTCTTGCACACTGCTACTGGTTCCTCTTAGTTTACCTTTCAGCTCATTTATGCACCGTCAGTCATGCACATTAACATTGCACATCTAGCAGAGCATGCTTGCATCATTTCTTTCCAGCCTTTTCACATTCTCTATATTTACTATACATTTTTTACTACCACGTGCTGATAACAAGGGGTTATATAATATATAATCTACCTTAACTTAGAAAGAATACTTGTGTGTAAAAGGATATATATATGTGTGTGTGTACGTATGTATGTATGTATGTATATATATGCATATATATATATATGGGAGAATGTACGAAAAAACAACAACAGACAAGGACAGGTGGTGTAAACAACAAAAGGATGTATCAGTATGACGCTCGGGAATACGGAAAGTCTTAAAGGTTTCGAGCTACGCTCTTCAACAGAAAGAATATATATATATATATATATAGATATATATATATATATATATAAAATAATATTAGGGATATTATGATATTTACTTTGTATTATATTATACTTATTTATTGTACTTTTAATTATAAATTTTTTCTATATGTGACAGTGGTTTTTCATCGATGATTTCATAAACCTTGGTTCTTTTCCCTAATACTATATATTTATATATATATATAAAGATATATGTATGTATGTATGTATGTATATGATGAATGAACAAAAACAAGAAAAACACAAGAGTGATAAGTTTTTATGAAGTTGTAATTAGTTTCATGCTTGAAAAGAAAAAGGAAAAGGTAAAAGGGCCTTTGACATTCTGGGCATGAAGTGCGTGGGCGTTTGCATGAGTGGGTTCATATATCCCTTCAAAAGGCTCATTCAACAGTGTAATTTTTTTCCAGTTCTCTGTGTAAAACATGTCTACGGTGTTCGTTGTTTGACAGACTGGACAGTATTACCTTCCTTGGAAATTGGTGGGTGTTGGCACCAGGAAGGGCATCAGTCAGAAGAAAACTGTTCTCCAACATACTTTTGATTCATACAAGCATGAAAAAGATGTTAAAATGAGGGTGATAATGATGGGGATTATGATGAGAAGGATTATTCTCTAGCAATCTGAGAAAGACAGTTCTGCAGTTTCTTACTGGACAACCTGCACAAAGACTTTGTTTATAGTGATCAAAGGTATGTGCTGTACATTAGCTCCCTACTTCCATCAACTCGATGTTACCTGAACAGGTGCATGATGTACCACACGTCAGGTATCAAAGTGATCACAGAACAATGTGAGATAAAGTAGTTTGCTCAAGAGCACAACACACCAAATTATTAAGGTGATGAGCTCACAGAATTGTTAGTATACCAGACAAAATGCGTAGTGATATTTCATAAGTCTTTATGTTCTGAATTCAAATTCCACGAAGGTTGACTTTGCTTTTCATCCTTTCAGGGCTGATAAAATAAGTACCAGTTGAACACTGGTGTTGATATACTCAACTTACCCCCTCCCCCAAAATTGATGGTCTAGTGCCAAAATTTGAAACCATTATTATTATTATTATTTAAAACAGTTTGATTTGACTTCATGTGACTTAAAGTCTTGCAGGTTTCTTACAGAAATCTAGCTCATTCAGGTTCAGATTACCGAATGAAAAGATACAGGAAGTCCAAGATGGCTACAAGAAGCTGGGCTGCAACTGATCAAGGCAGATCACATGGTGTCATTAGAAGTAAAATCGGCTTTCAATGACACCAGATACATTAGAAAGGAGAATCTCTTGGATGGTGTGGCTGGACAGGAAGCTGGTTGCACCTTAGTGTCTGGCCAGCCTTTGAAGGGACTTGGAAGTGAACAGAACCATAGCTGGTAGTTGTGTGTGTGTATACCAGATGTATAAGTGTGTGGACATGGGTGTCTGATGCCTATGCATATATGTCAGCTATGCAAGTGAAAGCTGATGACATCAGCTCATTGATGTGTATGTGCATGTTTGGTAGGGTGTGTGTATGTATGGGTGCCAGTGTGTATCAACTGCATGTGAGTACTCACATGGGTGATTATGTGGGTGTATGTTGTCTGCTATGTATATCAGCTACATGTTTGTTATTGGTTGTATGTGTGTGTGTTAGTCAGGGCTGGCTCAAGGTAACAGCAACTCGGGCAGTTGCTAGAGGATGCCAAAAAGGGCATGACAAAGACAAGGAAATTTCCATGACCATTAGTTTGTACAGACCGAAGTTCAGCTTGCCTGGGATGCCAGCAACCCTAGGGCCAGCCCTGGTGTTAGTACATGTGTGTGTATGTGTGTGTGTGCAAATATGTATGCATTAGTTCTTAGCCATCTATTGTGTGTGTGTGTGTGTGTGTGTGTGTGAATGAACACACAAAAACACACACACACACACACACAATAGTCTTCTTTCAGATTCCATCTACCAAATCCACACTCAAGACTTTATTCAGCCTGGGGCTATAAAGATGATACTTGCTCAAGGTATAATACAGAGGAACTGAACACAAAGCCATGTGGATGTGAAGTGAACTTCTTAACCAACAGCCATGCCTATTCTTGTTCGTGTATGTGTGTGTGTGTGTGTGTGTGTGCCTGTGCCTGTGTGTATACTTACAAACATTATATACATGGAATTAATGTTCTTCCTGTAATTCCACTCAACAATTGAGATGATGTTTGCTTTCAATTACTTCTTTCCAATGACACTGCTAGCAAATGCTTTTAGAAATTATGAAATGCTATTTCTGTTTACAAAAAAAAAAAATAACTTCAGCCATTCCTTTTTATAAGAATTCTGTAATCTTTAAGGAAGAACATTGCCAAACACAACCATGATGGTTTAAGTTCTCTTTTGGCAAGCCCTCAAAAACAAAAGGAAATATATTGTTTGGCATTGAAACATTTTTGCACTGAGCTACACCCTCAAAGCACAACCAGTATGAATGAAAGGTGGGGCCTATTTGAAGGTTTACCAAAATTAATAGCTAATAAAACAAAGTAAGATTTAGAACTGGTGTGAGTTGGCATTGACAACAAGTAATCTAAAGTAAACACGGTAGTTCAAATAAATAGAGTTAATGTGAGGTAAGGAAATGATACATTACAAGTTCAAGTGTTGTATTATGGAACGGAAGAGAAGAGAAGAGAGTTCAGTGTAATGCTATCTTGGAGTTAACTCCCAGAATAATAGTGCATTGAACTCTCTCTTTTATCTTCTTTGATAAAGGACCTGAGCTCAAAACATGATGTTTTCCTTTCCTCACAGTTACTATGTATATATTTTTTAATAACCACATTTCTTTTACAAATAAAACAGCTATATTTGAAAATATTCAATGTTTACAGTTGACTAATATGTAATGTCATAGTTGAATAATGAAACTGTAGATCATACATGGATTATTGCTGTTTAACCATTTTTATACCAATACATCTGAGATCATTCTTTTCTCTTTGATGCAAATGTCCTATTTCAAGGTACTTGAAATTAAAACCTTCCATCAAAATTTCATGTTAATTTATATTCCAAACACCAGCTTAATTATGACAAAGTTACTTTATGAACTTCATTATTTTCAAAAAATAATTGAAATTAAGGCAATGCATTTCGACAAAAATATGGGAACAAAAGGTTCAAATAATTTGTTACAGCACCCTAGCTGTTGCTTCTTATAGAGACTGCTTTTGATATTTTCTCCAATCAGTATTTCTAATGCCTATGAGATACATCCATTTGGAGGTACAATGTCACTGACACTAGCTTTGGATATATTCTGTTGTTGTGAAGTGTCATGTAGGGAGTGGTACGTTTATATCCCACTTTGATTAATTTTTGTATGAGTGATCTTACTAGGACATTATTTACATTTGACAGATATTTGTCTTCATCTTGTTTGTTGTTAACACAATGTTTCGGCTGATGTACTCTCCAGCCTTCATCAGGTGTCCTAGGGGAATTTTGAACCTGGGTCTCATTCCTAAGGTATTTTCCAATCATCATCATCGTTTAACGTCCGCTTTCCATGCTAGCATGGGTTGGACGATTTGACTGAGGACTGGTGAAACCGGATGGCAACACCAGGCTCCAGTCTGATTTGGCAGAGTTTCTACAGCTGGATGCCCTTCCTAACGCCAACCACTCAGAGAGTGTAGTGGGTGCTTTTACGTGTCACCCGCACGAAAACGGCCACGCTCGAAATGGTGTCTTTTGTGTGCCACCCGCACAAGCCAGTCCAGGGGCACTGGCAACGATCTCACTCGAAAATCCTACGGGAGC
>NC_068984.1:104580882-104582674 GCF_001194135.2 Octopus bimaculoides | reverse complement strand
GTCCATACCAGCGCAATCGTCTCTCTTGCACGCCACAACTGATGCTTCTAATGTTCAGCTTTTCTCTCAAGATACTTACACTCTGACGGGTATTCACATTGACATTACACGTCCAACGGAGCATACTGGCTTCATTCCTTGCGAGCTTACGTATGTCCTCAGCAGTTACAGCCCATGTTTCACTGCCATGTAGCATGGTTGTTCGTACGCATGTGTCATACAGTCTGCCTTTTACTCTGAGTGAGAGTCCCTTTGTCGCCAGCAGGGGTAAGAGCTCTCTGTTATTATTATTATTATTATTCAGGTCACTGCTTGGAATCGAACTTGGAATCTTAGGGTTAGTAGCCCATGCTCTTAACCACTACACCATATGCCCATGGGCTATTACTAGGAAAACTAATATTAAATGTAGTTGTGCTGAGATCTACAAGGTTTAAAAATGTTAAAGGGGAAAACATTAAAACAATTCTATAACCATGTGTTTCAAAAAATGTGTGTGTGTGTGTGTGTGTGTGAAATATTACAAATATATATGTGTGTGTAAATATTACAAATATATATATGTATATATTGATTAAATTGATTAAATATCTTTGTAGGAACGTCACCATATAAGTTTTCTCAAATATCTAAGTCAACTGAAATCAAGAATCTTTTCGGAAAAATGGTAACCCAAACAAAATTTAATTCAACAGGTAAGTTGGTTTCTGTAAACATTTATTTTGTTCAATCTTTTTTTTAAACAATGCCATTTAGTTTCCACTTAGGATAAAAAATAATGATACTGAAAGTAATGTTATAGTTGACAATCCTGAAAATAATATTATAGTTGAGAATTAATGAAAGCATTTAATATTCATTTCTTTCCTTGAAACTTATACTGAAAAATCAATAAAAAGAGGAGCCTGACTGGCCATTATCAGTTTGTGACAGCCGCTGTTGAGACATTGGGAGTTCTCAGACCCCATACTACCGATTTTCCTTCGCAAAATAGGGATAATGGCAGCCCAGCAGAGAAATGAGCTTCATGAGGTGGAGTGGCTACTGCAGTGAGTGTTGCTGACCACTCTGTGACAAAGCCATTGAAGTCATTATTGAAGGGTGTTACTGAGGACACCATTTGTTCTGGGGTATGTGGCCCATTGCCCCTCCCCTCTGTCTTTTGTTGCTTTACCTCTGCTTTTTTCTTTTCTTTCATTTCTTTTCTAATCTCTCTTTTTTTTCTGTTTCTTTGTATTTAAATTTGAATAAACGATTTAAAAATGTGAATCTTAAGGAGCATCTTAGTATTGCTTAGGAACGATTTTATATCACTAGAAGCCTCCTAGCTTTAAGGTTGGAAATCTGAATATTCAGCTCTCGTCTACAAAATACTTTTGACATTAAGCAACAGAATTACCTTCATAACTTTTACAATTGTAAGTTTTCATACACAGAATCATTGAGATGTTTAATGGAAAATATGATTTTGCATACTTAGTGTTCTTTGAGCAAGAGTGTGAACTATATAAGGTAATATGTGTTAAGCTGTACCAATAACATATGGCTTCTTTTATGTAATTAAATACTCTCTAGGCTGACTAAGGCCTAGGGTGCAGGCATAGCTGTGTGGTTGTGAACTTCACTTCCAAACCACCAGATTTTGGGATCAGTTACACTGCATAGCACTTTGAGTACATGTCTTCTAATGTAGACTCTGGCTGACCAAAACCTTGCATTGTAAGTGGATTTGATTGAAGAAAATTGGGGAAAGCTTATCATATACATACATATATATATATATATATATATA
>NC_068984.1:104579318-104580795 GCF_001194135.2 Octopus bimaculoides | reverse complement strand
TGTAAATAACAATAATAATACTTTATAAACTTAAAGCTTATGAGCGATCACTGTGTAATGACGAAAGAAAATAGTCTAATACTGGTGCATATAAGCCCTTGATGGCAAAAAGTAGGGTTTTCCATACGTATGGGATGGAAAACCTTACTTTTTACTGTCGAGGGCTTATATACCCCAATATTAGACTATTTTCTTTAATCATTACATGGTGATCGCTTATAAGCTTTAAGCTTATAAAATATACTCTCTTTTTACTCTTTTACTTGTTTCAGTCATTTGACTGCAGCCATGCTGGAGCATCGCCTTTAGTCAAGCAAATCGACCCCAGGACTTATTCTTTGTAAGCCTAGTACTTATTCTATCGGTCTCTTTTGCCAAACCACTAAGTTACGGGGACATAAACACACCAGCATCAGTTGTCAAGCGATGTTGGCGGGACAAACACACTCATATATATATGTATATATACATATACATATATACGATGGGCTTCTTTCAGTTTCTGTCTATCAAATCCACTCACAAGGCTTTGGTAGGCCTGAGGCTATAGTAGAAGACACTTGCCCAAGGTGCCACGCAGTGGGACTGAACCCGGAACAATGTGGTTGGTAAGCAAGTTACTTACCATACAGCCACTCCTATATATAATATGTAAGATCCAAGGAACTAGGTGTTGGAAGTTAGTGAGCTTTGAGCAGTCTGAGGTAGATATAAAAAACAACTTTCAGGAACAATAATAGTTTATCGGCTTAGAAGGTTGTTTTTCCCATATTGAAGTTCGATAAGCTGAAGAGAGTTCTTTTTAATAGTTCATAGTTAGCAACTAGGGTTGCTATGAATGTAAATAAAATCTAAATTGAGGGAAATCAGGTAAAATCCAGGCTAAATTTGTTTCCTAGCTAGCAGAACCTTGGAAGGAATATTACTCATTGAGGGATACCCCACTAGTTACTCATCAGGCCAAAGATACCTAAGTTAAATAAAAAAATTACATTGTTGTCAAGGGATTCCAAGTTAACTTGCCAGAGATATAATTTAACATCTGCTTTCCATGCTGACATGGGTTGGATGGTTTGACTGAGGACTGGCAAGCCAGGAGGCTACACCAGGCTCCAATCTGATCTGGCAAGGTTTCTACAACTGGGATACCCTTCCTAACGCCAACCACTCCGAGAGTGTAGTGGATGCTTTTTATGTGCCAGCAACACAGGAGCCAGTCAGGTGGTACTGGCATTGACCATGCTTGAACCGTGCTTTTTACGTGCCGCCAGCACAGGAGCCAGTTAGGCAGTACTGACATCAACCCCACTCAAATGATGCTTTTTACGTGCCATTGGCACTGGCATCAACTATGCTCGAATGGTGCTTTTTACATGCCACCAGCCACAGCTGCCAGTCAGGCAGCACTGGCATCAACTACCATTTCACTTGACTCAACAGGTCTTATATATATATATATATATATATATATATATAT
>NC_068984.1:104577309-104579291 GCF_001194135.2 Octopus bimaculoides | reverse complement strand
TACACATTATTTAAAAGCAGCAGAAATATAACAAAAGATTGTTACTCGGAGTTTCACGTTCCCGTTCATCAGACAGTTTTGTTAGAACAAAACTGTCTGATGAATGGGAACGTGAAACTCCGAGTAACAGTCTTTTGTTATATTTCTGCTATTTTTAAATAAAGCATATTACTCTACCTCTGGTATTTGAGTACTCTTTTTTCCACCTTGTTGCACATTTTATGTGCTTACTCCGGTATATATATATATATATATATATATACATACACAGGAAATATAATTTAATTGATAGACAGACAGACATAAACATATATACACTCTTACATATATGCATACATGTGTGTGTGTGTGCATGTGCATGTTTATGTACCTACATTTATGTATGTATATGTGTTTTCTCACATGAGTGTGTGTCTGCATGTGTGTTTGTCTTTCTTTATCTTGACATCAGGTAATAGTTGTAAATGAGCATCAACATCATACAAGCAGCATTGTTCATTTCCAGTATTCCATGAAAATGTAAGGAAATATTACCTTGCTTGGAAACAGATTAGAGTTGACAACATGAAAAGCAACCAGTTGTAAAAATCCACCTAAATGAACCTCATCTTTTCTACTCTAGGCACAAGGCCCAAAATTTTGGGGGAGGGAGTCAGTCAATTATATTGACCCCAGTATGCAACTGGTACTTAATTTATTGACCCCGAAAAGTTGAAAGGCAAAGTTGACCTCGACATAATTTGAACTCAGATTGTAAAAGCAGATGAAATACTACTAAGCATTTCACCCATAATGCTAACGTTTCTGCCAGGTCGCAGGAATGGGAATGTGGATATTAAAATGACAATGATGATCACATCATAGACCATAACTTAAAGAATAAACATTTTCCTAGTAAAAACCTTCAATTCCTTGATCAACCTCATGTTGTGTCTTCACTTTTCTCTCATTCACTGGAGTCATGTCAAACACTACTCTTCAAGATTTTCTGGCTGCTTTCTATTTACCTCCAATGTTTCAGATTATTAACACTAATTTTACTCATCATTTTCATCATCATCTTAATGTCCACTTTTCCATGCTTGCATGGGTCAGAAGAAATTCAGTGAGGCAGGTTTTCTGTGGTTAGATACCCTTCTTGTCACCAACCCTTACTTGTTTCAAGACATGCTTTGAACGACACCACTTGTATGATGGTGACACTCATTTACAACAACCGTATAATGTCTAAACAAGGAAACACAAACACACATACACACATTTACGTATATGCACACATGTGCACGAGCGTGTGTGTGCACGTGTGTATGCATGCTTACAATGGGTTTCTTTCAGTTTCTGCCTGCCAAATCTTCTCATGTTTTGGTCATCCTGAGGCTATAGCAGAAGACACTTGTCCAAAGTGCTGTGCAGTGAGAATGAACCCAAACTTGAAACATTATTAAAGAGCAAACTTCTTAACCATGGAGCCACGCCCACATCTTCCTTCAACCCATCATTAAAGACAAATCTAGAGAACAGTTACACTTGAATAGATTCATTTAAATGCTAACAATCTCATTAAAGTGTCTCAAGTCAATAGTTAACACATACTTTAACCAGTGGTTATTGTTACATTCAGATAAAACCAATTAACACCTCCGTGGAAGCAAGGTCTAGAATTGAAGGGCCTTAGAGTCAACCTAGCTAAAACCAAAATCCTAATAAGTAGGAAGGTAGATAAAACACAAACCCCTTCAGGTAGATGGCCCTGCTCAGTATGTAGAAAAGGAGTAGGTAGTAACTCTATAAGATGTACCCGGTGCAAGCTATGGACACATAAGAGGTGCAGCAACATCAAAGGCAGGTTAACTAGCAAGTTAGTTTTTGTTTGTGGCAGATGTTCAGGTGCAATAAAGACTGTAAACAAACAGGAAACAACTTCTATCTCATTCCAGGGTGAAAAATTAGAGGTAGTCGATAGCTTCCGCTATCTGGGCGAC
>NC_068984.1:104573792-104576621 GCF_001194135.2 Octopus bimaculoides | reverse complement strand
GCCCCTGGACTGGTTCTTGTGCGGGTGGCACATGAGATGCACCATTTCGAGCGAGATCGTTGCCAGTGTCCCTGGACTGGCTTGTGCGGGTGGCACATAAAAGACACCATTTCGAGCGTGGCCATTTTCGTGCGGGTGACACGTAAAAGCACCACTACACTCTCTGAGTGGTTGGCGTTAGGAAGGGCATCCAGCTGTAGAAACTCTGCCAAATTAGACTGGAGCCTGATGTTGCCATCCGGTTTCACCAGTCCTCAGTCAAATCGTCCAACCCATGCTAGCATGGAAAGCGGACGTTAAACGATGATGATGATGATGATGATGATATAATTATAATTATTATCTAACATTTCTTTTAATTTTCCTTTTTTATAAACTTCATAACTAACAGTAGATTCATTTTCATAACAGCAAACCCCATCAGTCAAAATCTTAGTACTGTCAACTAAGACCGTCAAACCAGGCCTTTATTTTACATTGTGCAATGAATTCAAAATTCATTTCATTGATGTTCAGATTAGAATCCATCTGTTAAACTACTGTCTTCAGCAACTTATGACTATGTTGTGTAATGTATAAGAGTTCATGTATGTGAGCATTGTCATAAGTAACAGTAGGAAGTTCATTATGTAAAGGAAGGAGACTTTAGTTAACATAACCTGACTTTAAGTGAACATCAGATTGAGTCAGCGAGAATAACCTCATTGCAGTCCAACATGAAGCTAGATGCAGTCCAACATGAAGCTAGATGCAGTCCAACATGAAGCTAGATGCAGTCCAACATGAAGCTAGATGCAGTCCAACATGAAGCTAGATGCAGTCCAACATGAAGCTAGAAGAACCCTGGGTCAGAAAAGGTCAAAGCAATAACATTATTTTTGCCATAAGACTACTAGTGAATGACAAAGGATAAGGGATACGTGACAGATATAATTCTACAGAACCATACTTGCGGTCATTGAAGAGAAGGATAGACTCAACATGTTAGAGACAGGGTGGGTTTCCATCACTATTCATAGGCTACAAGTAAAAGATTTTATCAATATTTGGTATGCTTAGAAAGGTTGCGCTTCTGGAAAATAACACATGTAACATATTTCCAAATATTAGGGTAGACTCCTATATGGTAGACTCCTATAGGGTAGACTCCTATAGGGTAGCCTCCTATAAAAAGAAATACTGAAGATACTCCAGTATGATCACAACCAACTGGCTTGAACCAGTTAAAAAGTAATACATTAATCTCTAGCTGTGATAATAAGTAGTGGTTCTCTAATGCTTTATATGAGATGTGATCATAGTCATGTATAGCAATAAGCCAGATGTGAAGAAATATGAAATTTTTAGGTTTATTGTTAGAATTAATACTTCTTGCTTGTCATATCTTCTATATTTTATCTTTTATTTGTTTTAGTCATTAGACTGCAGCCATGATGGGACACTGCCCAGAAGAATTTTAGTCACACAAATTGACCTCATCACTTATTTGTTTAAACCCAGTACTTATCAGTCTCTTTTGCTAAACCACCAAGTTATGGGGACCTAAACACACCAACACCAGTTGTCAAGTGGTGGTGGGTGACAAACATAGACACAAAGACACATACACAGATATATACAATGGGCTTCTTTCAGTTTCTATTTACCAAATCCACTCACAAGGCTTTGGTCACTACTATAGGCTGAGGGTGGAAGACACACTAGGTTCCACTCAGTGGGACTGAACCCAAAACCAAGTGGTTGGGAAGCAAACTTGTTACCACACAGCCACCTGAAAAACAAAAAGTATCTTTTGCATGACTTGAATCTGTTGTTATCAATATCAGCTGCGGCAGCATTTTTACATCTACTTTTCCCTCCTGCTATGGCAGTGTTTTATGTGAAGGATTCATACAGAATAGAGCACATTTCCTCAATTCCACAAATTCGGTCTTATTTCCAATTTCTGTTAGTCTCTTAAATGCCTTGATGATGTTCCCTGGGATTATATCACTTTCACTCACATGATGTTCTGGTTTCTATTTTTTACTTTTTTTATTTCTGGTAATTAATTTAATTTTGTCAGAAAACAAATAATATTTTTTTAATGATTTAAATATTTCAGATTCTCAAGATAATGCCACTTATGAAACTTTGACTGCATCAGTGAGTTCATACATTTTCTTTATTTCATTTCTGTTTATGGTTTTAAAAAGTAACCATTGTTTTCTTGTGTGTGTGTGTGTGTGTGTGTGTGTGTGTGTGTGTGTGTGTGTGTTATTAAAAATATCTTGTGCGCATGTGTGTGTTATTAAAAATATCTTGGGGAATTCAAGTCATACAAAATTATACTTCTCTGAAACTGTTCTTCTAGCAATTTTATCAACACACCTACACCATACTCTCCAGGTATTTATCTATGTCATAGTCTCTATATATTTATCACCCTCTCTGAAATTCAGTTTGGTAATCAAGGCAAATTGCATCATATTTAATGCATAGCTTGCCTTCCAATGCTGTCCTAATACTTTTATCCTGGGGATAGGCTACTCACAGTTTGTAAAAAATAGTTACTGCTGGGCCTGGAGGGTACTGAGCATGAGCAGAAGAATCATAAATCTTACATTTTGCTTGTCCTTTATGCAGCTCCACTCTCTGTATATCTAAGTAATGAGAGAAACTAACTAAAGAAGCTATAATTGATATTTAGTTATCAAGAAAGACACAAGAATAAGTAAAGATAGAATTTCTAAACAGGAATAATTGAGATATAATAGCTAGATAACATCCAAAATTCTTTGCTTTATGTTCAGTACATATGAATTAATTCTTGGATTTACTTATATAATA
>NC_068984.1:104568689-104573782 GCF_001194135.2 Octopus bimaculoides | reverse complement strand
GTCCAACCCATGCTAGCATGGAAAGCGGACGTTAAACGATGATGATGATGATGATGATGATATATATATATATATATATATATATATATATATATACATACATGCACATACACACACCTTATTTAAAACAGTTTGGTTTGGCTCTATGCGACTTAAAGGG
Organism: Octopus bimaculoides; assembly: GCF_001194135.2. Lineage (NCBI taxonomy): Eukaryota > Metazoa > Mollusca > Cephalopoda > Octopoda > Octopodidae > Octopus > Octopus bimaculoides. Next base: position 104,573,622 of record NC_068984.1, on the reverse strand, counting down.
CTTCTAACAGATGTGGGTATGTTATTGGTCCAATAACACACCCACATCTATGCATTCATACATCTGGCATACACTCACACACACACACACACACACACACACACTGACCTTGCTCCTGTCAGCGCCTGAACACCTAAATACCACCAGCTTCCTGTCCAGTCACCAAACGTGGGCACCGTTAATCGAAAAGTTAACTTTGTTAATCATAAATTCCTTAACCAAAAGTTAACTTCAATAACTGGTAATCAGTTGATTATTTCCTAATGCAACAGAAGTTATTGATAAACTGTTAACATTAACTTTTATTATAGAAAAAAACAAAAATCACTTTTTGCTCTAAAACCACCTAAAAACACCTTTAAAAAGTGCCAAAACTATAAAATCCGTTAACTTCAATTCAATTGAAGTTAACTCAAGTTGACTTAAGTTAATAGAAGTTAAATGTAATGGAAGTTGATTAGTCTGATAATGATTTCCAAAGTTAACCTAATGAAAACATGAACTTCGTTAATTAACAATTGATGGATTAATGGTTTGGTGCCCATGTTTGCTAGTCACGCAGCCCAGGAAATTCCCTTTGCTAAATGAAACTGGTGTTACTGAATCACCAATCTAACCTCTAACAGTATCATGTAACCTGCTTTGACAAATAGCAGCCTAATTTCCAGTAGCCATCATGAACCTCCTGTGTCCCTCCATTTGGTAATCTAAACCTGAATGAAACAGGTTTCTGTTAGAAGTCCATGAAACTATAAGTCGCACGTAACCAAATAAAACTGTTTTAAATAATAATAATACTCATAACTCCTACTAAATGTTTAGATTGCCTTTTTCTTTTCTTTATCCACTTTCTCATATATATATTTATATTTGTAAGTTTGCTCCCGAACCACATGATTCTGGGTCCAGTCCCACTGCATGGCATTTCTGGCAAAAGTCTTCTACTATATCCCTGGGTAGGGCAAAGCATTTTGAGAGAATTTGCTAGGCAGAAACTGAAAGAAGCCCACAGTACATACACACGCGCATATATATATATATATATATATATATGATATGATATGATATTATAGGTAATCAGTGAAACAGTAAACAACACAATAATGTCCAAGCTACTTTCTTTAATTGGTGTTGGAAATTTCTTACAGAGGAAGGAATGTTATTTAAGATAACCACTGTGGGATTAACTATGCATTGAATAAAGATTTATGGTAATATTACTACAACTTCAGCTATTTTAATACTTCAGAGAAGGAGATATCTCTGTTGACAACAAAGGATTTCTACTTCTGTATTGAATTAGGTTTATATAAATGCTCAATTAAAGGAATCATGAGGTAGAGTATCAGCAGTAAATGAAAATGGATTATCTAATGGTTTTCTCTTCAATGAACAATACTGTAGTCTGTTGTGCTTCCCACAAAGTGGATTGAGAAATTGTAGCTTATCAAAGGTATTGTCCATTGTATATGTAAGGAGCAATTTTACAAGTATGGTCATATAATTTAAATGAATTATATGAAATGAATTTAGTGGGGGAAAAAAAGGAATTGTTCATTAACAGTGAAAGCAAAGCAATGCAACTATTGGAGAAATTAGCTTTGTGAGATCTAATAAGGTTGTACCATAAAGTCAAGAGAAAGGAGAATTAAGAAACAAAGGGAGATATACTTTTATTATGGATTTATCAGTCCATGCCAGAATGTAATAATGAATGCCAAAAGGACAACAATGTTTAATTAATATAAATATGTAATATAAATTACTGACCTTTCAATAGTGTCTATTTTTTCATACTAAGCTTCACTTTGTAGCTAATCCATTGAAGTATATTCATTGAAATATGTCTATTGAAGTATATTTATTGGAGTATATCCATAACTGTTTTCATAAATTTATTGAATTTAATAGATATGTGAGACAGGCTCATGTATCTAGTAAGCTTAATTAATTTATGAATGCAGTGACAGTTCAAGACTTATGGATATACTCCACAGTGAAGCTTAGTATGGACTATTATGTTAGTGAGCACAAAAATGTAAAAATTAATAGAATTGCTCTGAAATCTTATCCACCTTCATTGATACATCATTTCTTGTGTCTGGTAACCTTACCAAAGTAGCTTAGGAATTACATGATAGAAAACATGCATGGTTCTTTGGCAAGTGTCTTCTACTCTAGCCCCATGTTAACCAAAAGCCTTGTGAGTAAATTTGGTTAATGAAACTAAAAGATTATCTGTTATGTATATATATGTGCATTGGTATGAGTGGTGTGTGTGTGTGTGTATTCACAGCTGGTCCCTTCACCCAATTTCCTTCCCCTCTGAAGACAATCACCACCACCCATCACCTCTCTAACTGCGGTTCTTCCTTGATGCCACTTTTTATACTACCCAGAACCATTTCACTTGTTATCCATTCTTCATCCATCAGTACTGTTCTCTTCACCCATTTTCATTAATCCCCCACCTTCACTGAGCCACCAAATTATCTCTCCCACCAAACAACATATGTCTCACTCTCTTAACACATTACATGTGTCTTTCTCTTCTCCAGCCATTCATACAACCTTCCCAACATCATGTCATCTCTGTTGTCTTTATCCTATCTACTGATTATCATTATTATTCTACCATCTCACATTATCAAACATCTGCTCTACAACAAAACACTTGTTCTCTTCCAGCTCCCTCCTCTTATACTTTATCCCCCTCTTCACTCATCTCCTAGCATAAAGTTAGCTCCTCAGAGTCCATGGGTGACCTCACTAATGCTGGTAACATGAAAAAAGTACCCAGTATATTCTGTAATATGGTTGGTATTACAAAGAGCATCCAGCCACAGAAACCAGGCCAAAGCAGACACTGGAGCATGATACAGCTCTTGGGTTCATTGCATCCTGTAAAACTGCTCAACCCATGGACATTAAATGAAGATTATTATATAAGTACACACACACACACACACACACGCGCGCGCGCTTACACACGTACACCATATATACCTTAGAAACAGAGAACCAACAAGCAAAACATGTGATATCACCTTAGAGTATTTAAGCATAATACAGAATAGTTACAGTAAATACGTATTATAAAGTAATGCATAAAGCCTCTTACAGTTGTTTCTAGAATAGCTGAGCATGTGGAGCACATGTTATTGAGTAACGATTTCCATGTAACCTAACTATTTTGACATCAGAGAAAAAGAATTAAGGAACATCCTTAATCAAGAATATTAGCAGTCACCAGTTCATCAAATAATTAAGGAGTGTCCACAGTAAATGATAATAGGCGTTTGCAGTTCTATAATTGGAGAATTAAGGTAGATAGTCCTGCTCAATCTGTAGAAAAGGCATAGGTAGAAACTCTATAAGATGTACCCAGTGTAAGCAAAGTCAACCTCAGCATTTTGCCCAGCATGCTAACAATTCTTCCAGCTCACCACCTTACAAAAACAATCAATCAATATTAACTTCATCTCTTATCAGTGACCACAAAATATTTTACAGAGAAGTAAATAGAGTTTCCAAAAGTGCAATTGAAGAAAAACTTGTCTTCTTTATTTTCGAACTGCATGGCACAGATCTGTCATTTAGCTGTCTTTTGTCAAAATTCTCTCGTAAATTATTCTAGCAGATGGATTTGTTAATGTTCAACATCTGCCAATAGTTAAAGAGAAAAAGATTTTAAAGATTTCTTTGAAAAACATTTCAAATTTTCTCAGTATTTTCAGCTCAGCTTGAATGGCCTGAACTCCAGGCCTATTTAATGGTCTTCCTTTCATCTTTGAAACAGCAAAACTATTCAAACACTCATATACAGGATAATACATAATCACCATCATCGTTGTCGTCATCATTATCTGCAGCAACAGTATAATAATAACACTATTGGTTTCAAACTTTGGCACAAGGCCAGCAATTTTGGAAAGAGGGAGTAAGTCAATTACATTGACTCCAGTGCTCAGCTGGTACTTATTTTATTGACCCCGAAAGGATGAAGGACAAAGTCGACCTCAGCAGAATTTGAACTCAGAATGTAAAGATGAATGAAATGCCACTAAGCATTTTGCCCAGTGTGCTAACGATTCTGCCTGCTCACCACCTTGATAATAATGATAATATTAATAAACATCACTATTACCACCATCTCCACCATTCACTCACCATTACCTGTGTGCCTGCATGTATGCGTGTCTGTGTGTGTGTGTGTGTGTGTGTATGTATATATATATATATATATATATATACACACACACACACATATACACACACTCACTCACACACATATATGTATAAATACATATATAGATAGACATATATATGTGTATGTATGTATACATACATATATATCATCATCATCGTCGTCGTCGTCGTCGTCGTCGTTTAACGTCTGCTTTCCATGCTAGCATGGGTTGGACAATTTGACTGAGGACTGGCAAGCCAGAAGGCTGCACCAGACTCCAATCTGATCTGGCAGAGTTTCTACAGCTGGACGCCCTTCCTAACGCCAACCACTCCAGGAGTGTAGTGTGTGCTTTTACGTGCAACCGGCACGAGGGCCAGTCACACGGTACTGGCAGTGGCCACGCTCAAAATGCTGTTTTTTACATGCCACCTACACAGGAGCCAGTCCAGTGGCACTGGCAACGACCTCGCTTGAATGATTTTCTAACATGCCACCGGCACAAGTGCCAGTAAGGCGACGCTGGTAACGATCATGCTCAAATGGTGTTATTTACGTGCCACTAGCACGGAAGCCAGACAGCTGCTCTGGCAATGATCATGCTTGGACAGTGATGATAGTGCCCCACTGGCACATGTGCCAGTCATCGAATATGGTTCAATTACAATTTCGATTTCACTTGCCCCAACAGGTCTTCGCAAGCAGAGCTTAGTGTCCAATGAAGGAGAGGTTGGCATGGGTGCC
>NC_068984.1:104567549-104568679 GCF_001194135.2 Octopus bimaculoides | reverse complement strand
AGCAGAGCTTAGTGTCCAATGAAGGAGAGGTTGGCATGGGTGCCAGTCGTCGAATTTGGTTTGATTTCAATTTCAATTCACTTGCCTCAACAGGTCTTCACAAGCAGAGTTTAGTGTCCAAATGAAGTAAAGAAACGAATAAGTGAGCTGGCTACACTTCTGGCAGAGGCCACAGATTATGCTCTCACTTGGCTTGCCGGGTCTTCTCACGTAATGCATTTTTCCAAAGGTCCCAGTCACTAGTCATTGCCTCGGTGAGGCCTAAAGTTCAATGGTCGTGCTTCACCACCTCATCCCAGGTCTTCTTGGGTCTATCTCTTCCACAGGTTCCCTCAACCACTAGAGTGTGGCACTTTATCACACAGCTATCCTCATCCATTCTTGCCACATGACCATACCAGCGCAATCGTCTCTCTTGCACACCACAACTGATGCTTCTTAGGTCTAACTTTTCTCTCAAGGTACTTAATCGAGTATGCACACTGACATTACACATCCATTGGAGCATACTGGCTTCGTTTCTTGTGAGATTACGCATGTCCTCAGCAGTCACAGCCCAAGTTTCACTGCCATGTAGCATGGCGGTTCGTACACAAGTGTCATAAAGTCTGCCTTTTACTCTGAGCGAGAGGCCCGTTGTTACCAGCAGAGGTAAGAGCTCTCTGAACTTTGCCCAGGCTATTCTTATTCTAGCAGCTACACTTTCAGCGCACCCTCCCCCACTACTAACTTGGTCACCTAGATAGCAGCAGCTATCAACTACCTCTAGTTTTTCTCCCTGGAATGTGGCAAAGGTTGTTTTCTGCGAGTTTTCAGTGTTTATTGCTCCTGAGCATCTGCCACATACAAAAACTATCTTGCTAGTTAGCCTTCCTTTGATATTGCTGCACCTCTTATGTGTCCTTAGCTTACACTGGGTACAACTTATGGAGTTTCTACCTACGCCTTTTCTACAGATCGAGCAGGGCTATCTACCTGAAGGGGTTTGTGTTTTGTCTAACTTCCTACTTATTAGGACTTTGGTTTTAGCTGGGTTGACTCTAAGGCCTTTCGATTCTAGTCCTTGCTTCCACACCTGAAACTTCTCCTCTAGTTCTGATAGTGACTCAGCCATTAGCGCAAGGTCATCA
>NC_068984.1:104563753-104565039 GCF_001194135.2 Octopus bimaculoides | reverse complement strand
TGTATGTATATATATATATATATATATATATATGAAATATATATATGTATGTATATATATATATATATATATATATGAAATATGCATATGATGCATACATCTGTGATTGCATCAGTCTTTCTCCTCATCAGTTTATTTACTTGAAATTTGTTTGGTTATTTGTTTTGGGGCGTTTTTTCTTGGCCATATTCTTGGCATCCTCTCTTTCCTGCTATAACATTAATGTTCTACATTCTTGTGTAAGCTCTTCAAGAAACAAACATAACAAAGATTTGCCTTTCCCTCTTCTTCTGTCTTTCAAGGTATTGATCATTTATTGCTATATATCAATTATATTGAATATTTCTGAATTTCTTTCTTTTCGCTTTTTTATGACTAGTATCACCTGCACTTCTACACAGTCTTATATCTTATAGTTTTTTGGGTTTTGGGTTTTTTTTCCATTTCTTAACATTCAATTCACCTATGTCGTATTTTTCATATCCATTTCCTCTGTACTTCATTATTCATACCCAACTGTCTCTCCCCCTTTACCTGGTCACTTCTACTTTAATATCTTGTCATGTCTGTTATATCATTAATATCTCACACTTATCTCTAATATCACCATCACTTCTCCTTCCATCATTTTAGGTGTCAAATATGTACTTTATCTCTGATATCTCAAACTCACTAATAACTGATTTCTTGCCTATGTAATTTACTGATGCCACATATCATACACACACACACACACATCATTGTTGTCATTGCCGTCATCATCGTAGAAGTGTTGTTGTTGTTGTTGGTGGTGGTGGTGGTGGTAGTAGTAGTAGTAGTAGTAGTAGTAGTAGTAGTAGTAGTAGTATAGATTTTGCTGTAACAATTTACAGATGTATGATTTGGATGGTTTGCAATAATATATTAAGCCCACATTATTGTAAATACAATAAAATTTATCGTTATATAGCCACATGTTAGCAATAACCAAGCAGTCTAATTATGATCAAAGGCATACCAGTTATGACAATGCAGTGTTTTATTCAATCAGTGTATCTAAGTCTACATTATTGTTATTATTATTATTAAGCCAGCAAATTGGCAGAGCGCAGGAGTGGCTGTGTGGTAAGTAGCATGCTTACCAACCACATGGTTCTGGGTTCAGTCCCATTGCGTGGCACCTTGAGCAAGTGTCTTCTACTATAGCCTTGGGCCAACCAAAGCCTTGTGAGTGGATTTGGTAGACAGAAACTGAAAGAAGCCTGTCGTCTATACATATATATATATATATATATTATATATATATA
>NC_068984.1:104562026-104563398 GCF_001194135.2 Octopus bimaculoides | reverse complement strand
TTTCAGGCTTTGTGCCTATAATAGAAAGAATTATTATTTGTTGTTATTATTATTTTTATTATCATTATTATTATTATTATTATTATTACCATCATCATCATCTTCATCGTCATCATCATCATTGGGTGCAAGGGACTAGTTGATTAGATCGACCCCAGTGTTTCACTGGTGCTTAATTTATTGACCCTGAAAGGATGAAAGGCAAAGCTGAGGTCAGCCTTTCATCCTTTTGGAGTTGATAAATTAAGTACCAGTGAAATACTAGGGTCGATCTAATTAACTAGTCCCTTCTCCCCAAATTTCAGTCCTTATGCCTTTAGTAGAAAGGATTATTATTATTATTATTATTAAGGAGGTGGTCCAGCACTTAAATTGATGCAATCAACTTATCTCCTCCCCCAAAATTGCTAGTCTTGTGCCAAAATTTAAAAGCATTATTATAATTATTATTCAAGCAGTGGGTGAGCAGAACCATTAGTGCATCGAATAAAAAGCTTAGTAGCATTTCTTCTGGCTCTTTACAATCCTGTTGAGGTAAGCTTTGCCTTTAATCATTTTGGGACTGATGAAATAAAATACCGGTCAAATACTGAGCTCAATGTAATCAGGTTGCTCCCTCCCTCAAAATTCATCAAAAATTGGAAAAAATTATTATTATTATTATTATTATTATCATTATTATTATTCAGTAGTCTTATTTTTATCACATGCTTTCACTGCACTACTGAGCACTGCTCTGTGTGCCTTGGATATGTGTTGTGGTGTTGTGGTGCTCTTATTTTCACTGTATTTAAAGTGCTTTATGTAGAATGTGCACAGTGCTTAGTAGTGCTATTTTCTGTATGTTATATACATTCATAAGTCCTGGTGATTTGATTATGTATTTGTCTGAATGTTTTTTATCATACCTAACTTTCCTCAGTGATCCCACTTGATCCTGTGATTTGTATTTTTTCCCTTGTTCGACTTTCGGCGATGAGCTCCTTTCTCTCTTCCTTGATTTAGCTTCCTCAAAATCAGCTCTCTTCTCCTCTTCCTGTGAGTGTTTCCTCTCCTCTATCACACCTTCTTGTCTTTGCATTTCTTTGTTTTCCATTATTTCTGGGCACCTTCTTCTAATGTGACCTCTTTTGCCACATTCATAGATAGCACTTTGGAGGTCTAACCTCCAGCATTGTGTCCAGTTTGTCCTCGTTAGGCAGTTCCAGTGTCTCCGGTATGTCACTGTAAACTTTCTGACTTGCCGTAAAAAGCACCTCCAACCCATACCCCACAATGATTTCTTTGTTGGGTTCTGCTTATCATAATTATCCTTACTTCTCCTATTTCAGGAAAAACTGCTGCCATTACCCATTCCAACTCTATTTTCGGT
>NC_068984.1:104551676-104562016 GCF_001194135.2 Octopus bimaculoides | reverse complement strand
TTGTCATCTGCTGGTATCATTATTATTATTATTATTATTATTATTATTATTATTATTATTATTTCTTTTAATTGTTACAATCACTTGCCTAGACACACACATCGTCTTAGGGTGAGTGAAGGATAAGAGATGTTACAGCATGACTGAAAGGTTGAGGAGGAGAAGTGGCAGGGGCAGTAGCGAAATATCTTCATGTAATACAACACAGACATTTAAATTGATGGGGTTTTTCTAAGGATGTGGGCAATACTTGACAGCAGTATCTTTTGGATTTCTCTGAGACATGGTTCTCCTGGGATATTATCTAGATATTTCTAACATCCTTTTCTTATCATACCTAAGGCACCCACAATAACAGGAACAGTTCTCTCTTTAAGATCCCACATCTTTTGTATTTCAATTTCCAGGTCCTTATATTTACTTAATTTGTCAAATTCCTTCACAGATATATTTTTATTTGTAGGATCACTTACATCTATTAGTCTACAAGTATTTTCTTTCCCGTCTTTAATGACTATGTCTGGTTGATTAGCCTTGATCGTTCTGTCAGTGTTGACTGGAAAATCCCAGAGGATAGTGACATTACTTTCAATGACTGGCTCAGGATGATGTTCATACCAGTAAGCAGGAGTTCTGATTTTGTAGTATTTACATATTTTCCAATGTAAATATTGTCCTACTCTATTATGGCGATTTTTGTATTTGTTTGGTGTCAGTACAAGACATCCGGAGATGAGATGGTCTATTGTTTTGTCAAATGTGTCACAGAATCTGCATTTATGGTCAGAACCATTTTGAAGAACATTAGCCTGGTAGTTTTTGGCAAGCAAGCTTTGGTCTTGTGCTGCTAATATGAAACCTTCTGTCTCTGCTTTCAGTCCTGGATAGACTACATGAAAGCATTTGATAGCGTCCTACCTAATTGGCTACTCAAGGCCCTTGGGATATATAAAATCTCTCCTGTCATCTCCAAATTCTTACAAGGTAGCATGGCCAAATGGAATACATGTCTCCTACACCGTAGTAATCTAACAATATCAACATCAAACGAGACATCTTTCAATGTGACTCCTTCTCCCCATTACTCTTTTGCATGGCACTGTTCCCACTCTCAAACAAACTGTGTAACACCAGGTATGAGTTCAAAGTGTATAATATTATAGTAAACCATCTCTTTTATATGGACGATCTGAAACTGTTTGCTAGAAATGATGAAGTGCTAGTAGAGCTGTTAAAGCAGCAACAACATCAGGATGGATTTTGGCCTTGATAAGTGTACTAAAGTAACTTTTGTAAGAGGCATGCTCAAACAAACAGCTTCCATTAAATTAGATACTGACATTACCATCAAGGAGCTTGACCTGCAAGGAAGCTATAAATACCTGGGGATAAACAAAGGAGATGGTATACAACATGCTGCTATGAAGGAAAAATAAGAAAGGAGTATTACAGGAGAGTAAGACTCATACTAAAAACTGAGCTCAACTCCAAAAATTGCATCAAAGCCATTAACACTCTGGCACTTTCAGTAGTCCAATACAGTTTTAACATCATTAACTGGAATCTTACAGAGCTCCAATGCCTGAACAGGAAGACAAGAAAACTACTAACACCTAAGAATATGCCCACCCAAAAGCAGACGTTGATCATCTGTACTTAAACATAACGGTGAAAGAGGAATGATGCAGGTAGAACTGTGCTATAAGACCTCCACAATAACAATAAGTAAATACTTACCTAATACAGAGGACTGGATGCTGCAGCTTGTATGCAAACATGAAAGTAACAAAAAATCACATTCTATTGTCAAGGAAGCTTGCAAATACACAAGGAAACTCAGCATTAACCTTGAATTACTGTTGTTTTTCAATAATCCTACACTTTTAAAAGAAGCAGACAGTTATTTTAACGAAATTTAGTTGCTATTTCTCATAGATAAAGAGACCATATTGAGCTTATCTGAAATGACAGTTTTTACCAGCCTTTATCATTATTTCAAGTAAAATCATCTCATCTTTTATTGTGAGACTAGCTGCTTTGATATTTAAGAGTTAATCTAATGTTTTAAGGTTTAAAACTTGTGGCCTTCATTCTAAAAATGATAAAGAGGTTTCTGAGACAAGCTTAGCAGCTAAATAGAGCAGAAGTAATCAGCCACATAGATATTTCCTAATACACTTGTACTCAGGTACATTGTTCTGCAGTGAGGATATTGTAAGCTAGGATGTTGTGTGGATATATGCTCTGTTGATATAGAGTAATGTGTTATTGTAGTACATGTGCCTGGATTATTGATGTCTATTATAACATATGTGTTGTGTTGTATGGTAATATGAGTGCTGTGTTGATATAATGTGTGCTTACAATGCATTCTTATTGTACGTTAATGTGATCTATTGATACATTATGTTGTATGCCATTATGTTGATAAAATATTAAACATAGTTCTAAGCTAGTTATTAGTTCATGGCACTTAGCTGGTTTAAGAGCATCCTTTAAAAATATCAATTTGGTGTGTTTGAAAACAGTCAGTAGTATTTATAGCATTGATTTTATTAGTGCTTCTAATATATACTGCCAAAAGCCAACCACCGGTAGAATGTAAAATACCCAATAAAGAACCAGCAGTAAGTTGTTAGCTATAAAAAATCAATAACTTTATCTAGATCCATTTGACCAACAATTTAAATGCATAACAACACAAACCTATTTGTTATTACCCCAATAGATATAGCTTTATTCTTCAATGATTATCAATATTCTTAATAGATAAAAATGATGATGATGATGGTCGTCGTCGTCGTCATCGTGGTCATGGTCATGGTCGTGGTGGCAGTGGTGGTGGCAGCAGTGGCAGCAGCGGTGATGGTGGTGGTGGTGGTAGTGGCGGTGATTTCAAATTTTGACACAAGGTCAGCAATTTTAGTGGTCGGGTGGATGGGTGGGTGGGAGTAGTCAATTGCATCAACCCCTATACTGAGAGGAGGAAAGACAAAATTAACCTTGGCAGAATTTGAACTCATTTTATCAACCCCAAGACAATGGAGAGCAAAGTTGATCTCTGCAGGGTTTGAACTTAAAATGCAAATACCTCTGGAAGAGATGCCTCTAAGCATTTTGTCCAATGTGCTAATATTATAATAATAATAATAATAATAATAATAATAATAATAATAATAATAATAATACCAACAAGAACAACAACATAATGCTACACACACCTCAGCAACACAGAGGTGTAGCAGATGATGCAGTAGAAATTTGCCTGGAACTATCAGATGTTGAATAATAACAGTAATAATAATAATAATAATAATAATAATATTAAATGCCCTGATGCAGTACCAGGCAGTGGCTCTCATAGCTTTTGGTTTTAACTGATTGGAAGTGTTATCATGTACATGTTTTGTATTAGTATAAAAGATAAGCCACAGCAAATATTCTACTCAATACCACAGATTTGCTTGTCAGTAGCTTGACCATAACCAGTTGAGTATGTCCCTTAGTAGCTTACAATATGTGCATCACTGATCATGAGCAGAAGTAGTGGAGAAGCATCATAGCCATGTGCTAAGAGGAATTTTTTGGAGTTTGAATAATTCACCTCTGGAAACATTGGTGTTTCATTCATGATCCTTAAACAAACCTTATTCAGGGATCTTTTGAATGGAATGGGCTACTTGAGTTGAAGAAGATTCTAACTGGGCCCCACCTGCAAGCTTATGCACTGTTTATCTTGATATAAGATCACCATGTCTCACACATATGGTAGTGATGCATGTGCTTGGTCTACCCTTATCAGACAGGTAGTCATGACGGATATATTGAGCCTCATATATTTGTACCCAAGTGTCACTTTGATGGCATGTGCTGCTCCCTCACTCAATAATAATAACAGTCACAACTGAGGTTGCTGGAAAAAACACAAGTGGGATTGGTCGAAGAAAGGAACATTGAAGAAAGAGACTGAGAACACCATACTGGCAGCACAAGATCAAGCTTTGGCATCAGCCTTAGAAATGAGCAAGTATCTCCACTGTGCCAACTCTGTCAAAGAGTTGCTGAACCATTGCCCGTATCATGAACAAATGCTCTCAACTTGCCCAAAACCATTATAACTTGTGATGACACAATGAGGTAGTAAAAGTGCTACATTAGAAATTATTGAAAAGTGGGGCCTAGAGAGAGGCAAGAAGTAGTATGAGCTCAAACCACCGAGAGCGCTGAAGCTGGAGACCTGCAAAATCCTGTAGGATTTTCCAATCCAAACAGACCAGGTGCTTGAGCACAACAAACTGGATCTAGTGGTGATGCACAAGGTGAACCACATGTGATCTAAAATTGATGTTACATGCCCCTTTGACCCTCAAATAGTCAAAAAGAAAGGCAAAAAATAGACATATACAATCCTCTTAAATACAAAATAGCTTGACTGTGGAAAATGAAGAAAGCAAAGATAGTGCCAATTATTTTGGGTGTTTTTGGTTGGAGACTGTGTCAGAAGGCATCAAGAGGAATATAAAGGAAATGGGAATAAAGTGCCCCAGAAGAGCTGTTACAAAAGGTTTGGCTCTTTAGCATGGCCAGAATCATCAGGAAAGTATTAGATTGTTGAAGAGAACTGATAGCATAGGCGAGAGCCCTTTCTCCATTTTATATCTATTTGTTTTACAAGTGTAATCTCAGAATTGGTCCATTCATACTGGCCATTCTTCCGACATTCACCCACCTTTCAACAAATTTGCTATGAGACAACACTTCCCTCTCTACTCTCACCTTCTTTTTCAAGTGGAACTTGAAACAGTTGATGAGGCCTTGGCCAAAGAGGTAAGTGTATGACTTTAGCCCTTTCAAATGGGTCCACTATACCACTTTTTTTTGCTACAACCACCAGACAAATGAAAATTGCCTTGCCCTCCTGGTTAAAGGAGGTTGGTGGAACAATCTTCACTGTGGATGCAGCTGATAGCCAGATCCATCCTACACATGACAGTAACTGTTTAACATAAACCCACAGGTCAGCAATAGTCAGGCACTGGATGAGTGTGTGCAGAATGGTTTCGTCGCTCTGTGCACACCTTGGACAGGCCTGGCTGACTGCACTGCCGTGCGGGTAGAGTTTATCCCGCACAGGTAGTGCTCCTCAGTAGCACTGCAAGATGAGGGACTTTTGGAAATTATCCATGGACCCCGGCCCGAAAGTTCTGCCAAATAGACTGATGAATTGGTCATTGTCGACACCTATAGTTTCCCCGAGAATGCCATCACACTTTTCCTGCACTAACCCTCTATAGAACGCTATAGTGGAACTACTACAGATCGCATTACCCAACTGGCGGAGGGTGGTGAGAGCTTGATGGCACTCGAGGTCCCAAGCGTCCTTTCTTGGTCTACATTTGATCCAAGATTGCAGTTCAGTCAAAGAGACAAGGTGTGGAAAGGAGAGTCTGACAAACAATGACCACACCTGCTCACTGTCCAGGAAACGCTTGAGATGCCATAGCCTGAGTGCATGTCTGCGCATCAGCAACCACAGCATGCTCAGGTCTCTGTTGTTCAGTGGCTGTTGACAGCAGATGGAGCATCTGACCAGTGGTACCTGACCCTTCCACAGAAAGTCAAAGAGCAAGCACACTAGCTTGGTCAACCAGCGGTCAGGACAAGGGACGACAGTCAAGCAGTAATAGATGATGGATGCGATGTATGAATTCGCCACCTCCACTCAACCTTTCAGGAACAGCTTCCTCTCAGCCCATTTCTGGGTGAGATTGGCCACCCTGTTTGTCACCTCGTCCCAGTTTTTCTCCACTGGAGTTCCAGACCAAACGAGACTCCAAGCAGTTTAACAGGTCCATCTGTCCAGCACCCCACAACGCTATTAGACAGCATGGACTTGCCCCTTCAGGAGCCCAGTTGGAAGCCCACCAACTTTTCTTTGTTAATTTTTGCACCTGTCACCGCTTCATATTCGCTTAGTGCCTGGCCAATCAGGTCGATGTGCCTGTGGCTCGACACCATCATGGTGATGTCGTCGGCATAGACAGACACGCTCTTTCCACATCCCAGATCATGCAGAATACCCTTCAAAGCCTCCAACTTCTGCAGTAATGACTCAAGAATCAATACATACAGGAGGGAGGAGAGAGGGCATCCTTGATGGACTGAACATGAGATGTTGAACGGGTCTGAAAGGTGACTGTTCCCCTGTATGACCAAGCAGATGCCACTGTACAAAGCAGCAATCCACTCATGGAAGACTGGACCAAAACCGGCTGCCTTGAGAACAGCTGCCGAGTATTGATGGTCGACCCTATCAAAGGCTTTACTCTGATCTAAATTGATCAAAGCCCCACACGTGCCAGCTTCATTACCTACCCTCTCTATGATGTAGCACATAAGATGGAGGTGGTCGTGGATAGACCTGGTTGGCATGGCGCATGTCTGTGTCTTGTCAATCAGCTTGTCCATGACAAGCGCCAACCTCTTGGCTAGCACCTTGGCCAAAATCTTCAACTCTGCATTGAGCAGAGTGATAGGCCTGAAATTCTCTATCACATCCCCCTTGTTTGGGTCCTTTCTCAGCAGTGCCACCACCCCTCGACAAACAAAAGCAGGGATTCTCCCGTTTTGTTGCCAGTTGCAGTAGACATCTGCCAAGAGGCCCGCAAACAAGTCTGGCATTGAAGTGTAAAGCTTGTAGGGTAGATCATCCAAACCCAGTGATCTGCCTTTCGTGCAGCTTTTCATTGCTTACTCTACTTCCCAGGCAGATATCGGTCTTTCGCAGCACTCTGCCTCATTCGCTGAGAGTCGCGGCAGGCCATCCAGGTACGCACCAAAGTCTGTTCCATTGTGCATCCCACCACTCATCCTGAACAGTTGAGCAAAGTGCTGCTGAAAGACCGCACACATCTGCTTCAGTTCGGAAACCTCGCGCCTGTTCTGGTCCACCAAAGACCGAATGGTCGACCTGTTGCCATGCTTCGCCTCTGCCACGCAGGCCCATTAGTCCCTTTAGTCCCCTTCTCGCTTACTGAACTTGCCTTAGCTCTGACAACGCAGCCTTCATGTTTGGCGTCAAAGTGTTGTTCAAAAGCCAACCTGGATGCCAACACGTCAGTTGCGATGCCTGTTCTAAGAGCCTCATCTAGTTTTCTAACTAAATCCCGCTCTGTTTTCTTTCATTCTACAGCTAGAGCCTTACTAAACCTAATTGATTCTGCTCTAATTGTCCTCTTGAGAGTATACCACCAGTTGTTGTTGACGATTGCCCCCATCAACGCCCACTTAACTAATAAACTAATCCAGTCTCTGTAAGCTTTGCACACCGTTAAGAATGCGTTTAGCTTCCAGTAACCGGGATCCTGTCAATGGAGCCTATCTAAGTCGACTGTACAGATCACGAATTTGTGGTCTGAGTAGCCGACTATGAGGAACTGTGGACACCCTATGTTGTCCTTATCCACTGGCCTACAGAAGACTCTATCTAAGTATGATCTAGACGACCCGATGCGATTAGTCCAAGTCCACATTGGCACATTCAGGTTGTCTAGTCGATACCTGTCAGACAACTGAAAGTGTCTGAGCAGGTTGGCGAGGCTTTTGCACCCCTTCTCCTATCAGATGCTCCCACGCCCACCCAATCCAAATGTTTGTCTAAGACAGCATTCCAATCTCCAATTAGCACTAAAGTGCGAGACATGCCCAGGAAAACCTCCTGACACTTGAAATAATCCCACTGCCCTGCCCCTGTCAGAGTGTAGGCAGCCACCAGTCTGAAGGCACTGCCATCACTACTGTTCATGTCCAGGACCACCAACTTACCTTATGGATCCAGGAAGACTGCCTTTATTTTCAAATCCAGGCTTTTCTGAAATAGCACCGCAGTACCACCACAGCCCACTCTGTAAGACCTCAGGTCGTTTAAGAGGCGACATTGTTTCCAAGGCAACCCGAGGCCTCTCACATTTATGCTACTGATTCTGAGCTCAACCATGTTTAAAAAGATTTACGGAGGAAAAAAAGCTCTACTTACACCGTTGTCTGGTGGGGTGGCTCCCTTATGCTTTTGTGTGGGTATTTCCACCAGATTTTTGTAAAGTTTTTTTCACAAAACTTCTCCCGAGTAACCCAACATCATTTGGAAATTTGTTCTTTATTATCTCATAGTTCTCACGAGTTATTTTAAAACTGAGTATGTGTGCTGGTGGTGTGTTGTGTGTGGATTTGACAAAATCTGTCATTGTGGTGTCAGTGTTTTCTTTCAAGTATGTTACAAGGTTTACATTATTAGTGTTTATTGCTGGGATGTTTGTATTGGTGGTGTCTGTGTGTGCTGTAATTTGTGTTGGTGTTTGCGGTGGTAGTGCTGGAGAAGGTGTTGTTGAATGTTGTGAGTGCATGTTGTTGTTGGGAAGCTCTACTTTCTCATGCCTCCCCACTTTGTTAGTTGTCTCTTTAGACTTTTTCTTTCTTTTCTCTTTTGGTGGCACTGTGTGCCACTCCTCCTTCTCACTATCAGTGCTCGCACTGTCCGAGCTGATTTGGTCGGGAAAGGGGATGTCTTTGGGGTCCGTTACAGTAATACAGTTTCGTCTGTTGTTGTTGGTGGTGGTGGTGTTATTGCTGTTGAAAGTGGTGTTGTTATTGGTGGTGGTAATGGCATATTTATACTGTCCAGCATTATCGTTGTTAGTGTTGGTCTGGTGATGGCTGGAGGTGGTATCACTTTTGTTGGTGGTGGTATTGGTGGTGCAGTAGCTTTTGGTCTCTGCTTCCGCTGCATCTCCTGTTGTTGTTGTTGCTGTTGCACTGGAGATGTCTCTGGTGACTTCTTTCTTCTCTCCACCTCCATTCTTTCCTTATATATGGGGCAATTCACTTTTAAATGCTTTTCACTGCTGCAGAGGTAGCACTTTGGTCTTCGCCCCTCTACAGCAACATGCAGCCTTGTGCCATTCAGCAAATTTATGGAGTCGGGTATGGCATTTATGCTTTCTTGTTCAAGTTGAATGAGAAGCTGCATACCCATACCCGACTAGTTTTGGCTGTGCAATTTATGTACTTCCAAAATAGTGGCAGTGCCTTCTATGTCGAAGAGGACAGCTGCCACTAGCCAGCATATATTTAGTTCGGGTGGCACTTGTTTGATTTTTATCTTTGTGATGCGCCAACCAAAGTATGTTGGCACAAGCAGCAAATCTTCAGTTTTGAGGGGTGTTGTGGAATGCTGTTTTGCTTCCTCTCCAGTTGGGAAGTGAACTTCTACAGTTCCAAATCGCTTCCTCTTTGTTACGTATGATTTTTTATCCCATATGGGCTTGAGCGCTATCTCCAACTGCTGTGGCGTTGCCCCTTCTATTTTTTTAATGTTTTACATTGAAAATTTTATAGATTATCGTCCTTTTGTTGGTTTGTTGTATTAGTTGTTGTAGAGTGTTAAGGAAGACATCGTTTCCATCCTTACTTAACAACTCCTTTGCATTCTTTATTTTGTCCATTGTAACATTGATTTCCTCCGAGCTTTGCTTAGGTGCGAATGCAAAACCATTACAATGGGGTTTTGTTGTTGGTCTTGGTGGTGTTGCTGGTGTCGGTTTGTTTGGTAGCCATGTTGTTATTCCTCTCTTCCTCCTTCTCTGGTGTAGGAGCAATAGTGGTAGTGGGAGCAGGGAAATGCACATTTGAAAGGCGGTCCAAAGAACAGCCTTCATTGTTTTCAGTAGTGCTGCATGAGGTGGAACTTTTACTTTTACTTTTTCTTCTTTGCCTTTTAAAGCACAGATTGGGCGGAGCGTATTATATTTGACGTTCAACTTGTTTTGTCGTCCGTTTGCAGTGGGTGTGGTGGACAAAGAAGGGAACAGATTATTGTTCTCATCAAAGACATTTTAGCAAAATTAAACAAGTTTCAAAACAAAATTTGAAATTTTAAAATGAAAAATTTGCCCGTAAAAAGGGAAAAATTCCACCTAACCGATCAGCTCAGCAAGAGCCCAGTCAGCTTTGCTACACAAATACTCAAAAATATCAAGTCGTTTAACAATATTTCCAATAAAAATTGGCCAAAAACTTACAGCTTCTGGAGACAATTCATCCGCTTTGAAAACAATAACAATAATAATAACAATAATAATAATAATAATAATAATAATGATGATAATAATAATAATAATAATAATTGGACAGTTTGAAAGGAATACACAGGACATTAAGCATAATACAGCATCATGGGCATGGCTTGAGTGAGATGATTTGAAGCATACCACCGAAAGCCTGATCATTGCTGCACAAGACCAGGCTCTTGCTACCCATTTAGTGAAGTATAACATCTATAAAAC
>NC_068984.1:104548958-104551666 GCF_001194135.2 Octopus bimaculoides | reverse complement strand
TTGCTACCCATTTAGTGAAGTATAACATCTATAAAACTTCTGACACCCAGAAATGCAGACTCTGTGGAAAGAGTGTGGAAAATGTGACTCACTTGAAAAGCGGATGTGAGAGCTTTGCACAAAAGGAATACAAACGCCGCCACGATGAAGTGTGTGTGTATCTTCATTGGCTCTTATGCGGTAAATACTAATATGAAGGAACAGAGAACTGGTATGAACATGTACCAAGTAAAGTTATGCAGGAGGATGGAAAAATAACAATACTCTGGGACTATGATTTTTGGATGGATCATGTAATTAACCATCGCTGGCTGGATATTGTCATATTAAATAATAGAGACAAACACTGTCAGATCATTGATGGAGCCATACCAATGACATGAATGTTGTGAATAAAGAGGTTGAAAAATCACCAAGTACTCCGAATTGAACGTGGAAATGGCAAGACTGTATGGAATGCGAGAGGGTAATGTAAAAGTGAAACCAGTGGTGACCAGAGCATTGAGCTGAATCCTATTGAGACTTCAAGACTTCAAGACTTCTTAAGGTAACTGGAAATACCATGCAAGATTAATGTCTTGCAAAAAGCAGCCTTATTGGGCACAGTGCACATCTTAAGGAAAGTATTATCTGTCTGAGGTCTTTGTTGTGACTTGACAGATGACTAAAGACTCCGGTGCATTTTTACCTACACTGTGTTATGAAGGAATAACAACAACAACTTGAGAAAAAATATGCAATGGAGAGAATGTGTCAGAAAAATATAGAGCCTGTGAAACTGGGAATGAGACAGCGGCACACATTGTGGCAGAATGCCCTAAGTTGGGATTTTTCTATTCAAACGGAGAAGTTAGAAAATAATAGACTGGACATAACAGTTATAGATAAGGAAAAGTGATATTGCTTACTAATTGACCTATCATGCCCTTTTGATTCCAGAATTGTAATGAAAGAGGATGAAGAACAAAGAAAAGTACAATCCCTTAAAATTTGAGATAGGAAGAATTTAGAGTATGAAAACTGTAAAGGCTGCCTATAATAATTGGTGCATTGGGAACAATAAGCAAAGATATAGACAAATGGTTGAAGGCGATTGGAACAGAATACCCTGTAGAACTCCTACAGAAATTTTGTCTCTTAGAGATAGCAAGAATTATCAGGAGGGTTCTAAATGCTTGAAATGGGTCTAGTGGGAGCATGAGTGTAGGTTGCTGACTGCAGCAGACTGTTGATTGAACATTCTTATGAACTAATCAGGTGATACTCTGATGATTGAACCAGCTGTAGCTGCATGCTCCTTATAGATATTCTTTGAATTCAGTATCTTAGTGAATCTGAAAGAAAATCTTTAAAGTATTTATAACCAAAATTTATCATAATCCTATGTAACTCATTTTACTGTTTTATGTAGAGGCCACAGAGGATTGATGTTTCAGCAATATTTTTATTACATCCTCTTTCTGGCACATTTTTGGCTATGTTCTTTGTATAAACCATACAAGTCTAAAATGCATACTCAGTATTTCATTATCATGTTCTTGATAATCTATCCACAGAAATATTCATTTAAAGTCTTTTCCTTTTTCCTTTTTCACACGTCTTATTTTTATGTTGCATGCTATTTCCTAGTCTTTTACAAGCTACATATTTCTCTCTCTCTCTCTCTCTCTCTCTCTCTCTCTCTCTCTCTCTCTCTCTCTCTCTCTCTCTCTCTCTCTCTTTCTCTCTCTCTCTCTCTCTCTATCTATCTATCTATCTATCTCCCTCTCTCTCTTCTAGTAGTCTTATTTAATTTTATCATGAAACGAAGCAGTTATTTTAAACTGAGATATGTTGAGTAATGTATTTTAAATACTTATCCAATACCCATTTTAGTATTTTATGTCTGCTTCCCAAGCTTGTTTGGTAAGACTGGCTCTACATATTTAGACATTTGCCAGACAGCAACTTAAAGCAAACACTTTATAGCTAAATACCCTCCTTAGCCTTAACCACTTTATGATAATATGTTTGGTACTTACTTCCCTGTCAGATCAGCTGATGCTGTATATATTTAATCCCTTCTTTTCATAATTTATCCAAAGATTATTTTATTATTCTCTTTTTCTTTTTCCTTTTTTTTTTTGCATTCCCATTATTGATAGTTTGGTGTGTTTGCATTGGCTATCAAGTCTTCATTAAACAATACTATAGCAACATCTCCAGTATTATGTTGGTAGCGCCTTTAAATAGTAATTTTCTTGGTGCAGTATCAAACTGAATTTGTTAGTGTTGACATTACAATTATTACAACTACAGAATAAAGTTTGGTATGGAAGAACAAAAAAACAAAAGATGTATCAACTTTTATTAATGATTGCAGAATATTTTTTTTCTTTTTCGCTGCTATTTTCCACTAATATTTCAGTTTCATTAAGATAAACATATCTAAAATATAACCAAACGAAAACTAAGATAACATTAAAAAAACAATGATATATGCCATATCACCAATATGATTGAACAGACAAGATAGCAAATTATATAAAATAGCTTGCTATGCTGAACTCTCATTCTTCTCTCTCTCATTCTCTGTTGCTCCAACCCCCTCTCTCTTTCTCTCTCTTTCTCTCTCTCTCTCTCTCCTTCTTTCTCTCTCTCTCTCCTTCTTTCTCTCTCTCTCTCCTTCTTTCTCTCTCTCTCTCCTTCTTCCTCTCCCTCTCTCTCTC
>NC_068984.1:104540912-104548948 GCF_001194135.2 Octopus bimaculoides | reverse complement strand
CTCTCTCTCTCTCTCTCTCTCTCTCTCTCTCTCTCTCTCTCTCCATCTCTCTCTCTCTCTCTCTCTCTCTCGTTATTTAACCTTGTGCATGTACTTACAGAAATGTGTGAAGAAGGAATTAAAAATGAACATTGTGTGCATATAAAATTGATCTCGATCGGAATTTCCAGCCATGAGTTTTTAGTTGTTTAATCGACTAAACTACCAACTTCATTGAATTAGCTTATAAGTGGTTGAGTATTCCTGAAGCACATGTACTTTTAATGTAATTTTCAGATGGAATTAGCATAACACTGTCTGACAAGGATAGACCTTTGAATTGCCACTACAATCTACCCAATAGGTTCCTATACAGTTCCTGTCTATCCAGTTTCACTCACAAGGTATAGGTCAACTCACGGCTATCATAAATGACACTTCTCTAAGATGCCAGCCCTGGATAAAAGCAAACTCAGCCATACCACACCTATATCTATGTGATCGATGCCAGGACCGCCTAACTGGCACCCGTGCCAGTGACACATAAAAAGCAGCATCCAAACATGACTGATGCCATTACCCCTGACTGGCTCCTGTGCCAGTGGCACATAAAAAGCACGATCTGAACATGATTGGTGCCAGGCCTGCCTGACTGGCTCCTGTGCTGGTGGCACGTAAAAAGCACCCACTACACTCTCGGAGTGGTTGGCGTTAGGAAGGGCATCCAACAGTAGAAACATTGCCAGATCAGATTGGAGCCTGGTGCAGCCACTGGCTCTCCAGACCTCAGTCAAACCATCCAACCCATGCCAGTATGGAAAATGGACATTAAATGATGATGATGATGATGATCACACACACACATGCATGTATGTACGTATACGTGCAGGCGTGGTTGTGTGGTAAGAAGTTTGCTTCCCAACCACATGGTTCCAGGTTCAGTCCCACTGCGTGCCACCTTAGGCAAGTGTCTTCTACTATCGCCTTGAGCTGACCAAAGCCTTGTGAGTGGATTTGGTAGATGGAAACTGAAAGAAACCTGTCGTATATATATATATATGTAGGTACAGTCGTTTGTAAGGTTGTACACGAGCAGGTGGTTCATTTGGAAAACTGGAGTTTAGGTTCAGAGATGAGAGAAGCTTCTCTCATCTCTGCTTCTTCCTCCTTGTTATCTATTTGATTAAAGACATACCAGTGAAAACGAGTTCCCCATTGTTATTATATCCATTTTCTTCTCCTATATATATATATATATATATATATATATATATATATACATATGATATATATATGTGTGTGTGTATATGTATATATATATGTTTGTGTGTCTGGGTTTGTCCCCCACCATTGCTTGATAACCGATGTTGGTGTGTTTGCATATAACTTAGCAGTTCTGCAAAAGAGACTGATAGAATAAGTACCAGGCTTACAAAGAATAAGTCCTGGGGTAGATTTGTTTGACTAAAGGTGGTGCTCCAGCATGGTTGCAGTCAAATGATTGAAACAAATAAAAGAATAAAAGAATATAGATAGATAGATAGATAGATAGATAGGTAGGTAGGTAGGTAGGCAAGAAGGAAGGCAGGCAGGCAGGCAGGCAGGCAGGCAGGCAGGCAGACAGGCAGGCAGATAGGTAGTGTGTGTATATATACAAGTTTTCAATGGTTTTTCTTATAAGGTTTACAGAGGTAGTTGAGTTTAACCCTAGGCGTTAAGAGTTGCTGACGTGGATTAAGATGCTATGCATCAAAATCCCAAATTGTTCAATCCGACTATGTACGCTGGGGACTTACCTCCTTTTGTCAGTCATTAAGTACAGTGCTTTGAGGTTTTTGAGTTGTTTTAACTCTTGTTTCTAGCAATATCTGATGCTGGTCAGTACCCTCCATCACTTTTGTAACCTCTATTAATTTTGCTTTTAGGTTCAAATTGCTAATAAACCACCCATTTAATTTGTGATATATATATATATATATATATATATATATATATATATATATATATATATATGTGCATATATGAATATAATATATATAAGCATATATGTGTGTGTGTGTGTGTGTGTGTGTGTGTGTGAGAGAGAGAGAGAGAGAGAGAGAGAGAGAGAGCACAGATTTAGAATTATTGTTCATTTGTTCCTTGCAGAATAATGGATTAAGGAAATTACTGACAGTACTGGAATTACCAATAATCTAAAAACTATTTGGCTAATGTCCGTATACATCATCAAGAAGAGATTACGTGATAAAAGAAAGATATATTCTATGACATTTAATAAAAATACGTTGATAGTATGTAAATAGATGGAGAAAAGAAACAAACAATAAATGATCCTCTACATGGTAGCTAAGCCTGCTAGAAGTAGCAGCATACTTAACTGCCTTCAAAAAGAAAAACACAGATAGCTTATGTGATCTTGAATATATCTGAAAATAAGATAGATCATCATGGCTAGAATGTCTTTGTTCACAGGTCTGCTCTTTCTGAGTTAAACTGGTACTAAACAACTAAATTAGGCAAATGATGGAGATTCAACCACGCATAGTGATCAACCTCTATCAGTTGGCAACGAGGATTCTGTTGTTTAAGCAACTGAATTACCTGATCCTGATTTAACATATTAGTGGCTGAGTATTCCACAGACATGTGCATCCTTAATGTAATTTGCAGAGTAACAAAGTTTGTGACAAGGGTGCACCTTTTGAATTACAGGTAAATTATAGTTTCTATACAATTTGTGTCTACCCAATTTCACTCATAACAAATGGGTTAACCCAAGACTGTTGAAAGGACATTTGCCCAAGTTACTATGCAATAGGATCGAACAGAGAGCCTTGTGGTTGTAAAATAAACTTCTTAACTTTTTGGCCATAATGACTACACTTATTAGTATTTTAAAAGAAGATAGAAGTAGTAAGATCACTTGAAGGAATTGCTAGAAAAAAACCGAGTTTCATATAAATGGATGATAATGAGTTTCTTATGAAAAACATTGGTTAAAACAAAACTTAAATTAGTTTATTTTAGCTGATCTAAAAAAAATATTACAATTGTTTTAATATGACTTAATACCATTTATGTAATAACAAAGACACTGAAGAGAGTTTTATAACTTGTATGAATCTTACACATAAATATCTACCTTCAGCACCTACTTCATTGTATCTCTCAACTTTATATTTTGTCCTTCTATTCACCTGGCTATTGGAAGTAGCTACCAAAACTTTTAAGGAATGTTATCTGCAATAAACTTCCATCCTTTCTAGGGAGAGATCTTTTATCTACTTAATACCACAAATACTAAAGTTAAGTAATAACCTATTGAACCTCTGAACTTCTTGAAAGGATTGACCTAAACTTCCTGTTCTCTGCATTTTGGAGAAGTTTGCACCAATTCATAGATTTTTTTATTTTTATAATCTAATCAGAGGAAGAAAAGTAAAGATCATAATCTTTGAAAGTTTTCACTGATTAGGAAGGTCAGTATGGTTGGCAATCAGCTTGAACATATGCAAATGTACAACAGCTTGTTGAAGTGATGAAAATAGATTTTAGAAACAACAGATACACTAAGTCCATGAGACTTGAAGTTGGAAAACAGGCAGAGTAGACATAGTAAACCCCATGCATTTGAGCTAAAAATAAAGAAACACCCAATCCCAGTGAATCCCTACCATTTCATTCATTGGTTTCTTAGGTGTCAATATGTTTGGTTGCCATAGGAAGTAGAAGATGCTGATATTTCAGAGTATTGCCTTTTGATGTCAGTGCCAACACAAAATGTCAATTTTCCTTCTCATGGAAACCAAACTGACTATTAACAAACTTTCCTAGATTTACTATTACCATCGTTGCAAACACAATCACCAGTTTTTTTTTTTTTGGGGGGGGGGGGGTTATATTCCTGATGTTATCTTTGAACTTAAGAAGGGAAAACATGAGTAGGAAATGAGTTCTAGAACCCTACAACTTAGGGAAGAAAAGATTGACAAAAGCATATAATGGTGCTGTAGATGACACACTGATGGGCAGGGGGAAAGTGATACATGTTAAATGTCCTGGAGCAGAAATGGTAAACAACTTGCAATTTCAGAAGGTCAAAAGCTATTGTAGTAACAGAAGAAAAGGCAGTGAGAAGGAACACCCAAAACAACAAAACAAATTCCACAACAAAACAATATTTCTTCAGTATTTTGTCTGTTTATTATTTATAATACTGTTACATAAGCTGTGGTAATTGTTTTTGTATGTGTAATGTCAGTTGTGTTATTTTGTTGGGTGTGAGATGTTATGTAATTCTAATGTTGGCTGGTGATTGTGTAAAGTATGTGCTGTGTGGATTGTGTGGGTCGTAATAAATTATCGGTTGGCACTGGTAGAATATGAGTTGTAGGCAGTATATAGGTTATCTTATTGTACTGGGCGTCAATTGTCTGAGCATATATGTTTTGTTATATTACTGGGCAGTGATTTTGTAGAATGTGAGTGCAATATCTACTTCAGCATGATCTCTACAGCTTTTTGCTCTACCTAAAGCCAACCATTATACAGAGTCTACTGAGTGCTTTTTTTTTTTTTTTTTTGAGGCACTAGCACTAATGCGGTTGCCATGTAACTTGCAAGACAATACTCCCTGACTGAGTGTAGTATTGAGGGAGGTAGCTTTATGCCACATGTGGAAAGGCTAAAATATAATAAAATGGGCAGGAACAGGTGTCTTCCTGTAGTGGAGATTTATGGCTACCCTGCAATATATAGCAGTGCTATATAAGTTTAAATTCAATATTTTAAATACATAAAAGCAATGAATATAGACTGAACAGAGGACTTGATGTATGTGTATTGTTTAATATTTATTATAATTTTATGACAGTGACTTTGAAATTTTCCAACCATAGTTCATTCAATTTGAACAAACTGCAAGTAATGAAACTTCAAAGTCACTGTGAATATGATAATTCATTATCATCACCATCTAACATCCATTTTCCATGCTGACATGGGTCAGATGGTTTGACAGGAGCTAGCAAGCTATAGGGCTGCACCAGGTTCCAGTTATCTGTTTTGACATAGTTTCTATGGATGGATGACCTTCCTAATGCCAACCACTTTACAAAGTGTACTAGGTGCTTTTTATATGATACCAGCATGGTTGCTTTTTATGTCAAACCAACATGAGTGTTTTTCATGTGGCTCCGGCACAGGTGCTTTTCATGTGACGCCAGCATGGGTGCATTATATGTGGTATAGCATGGGTGCTTTTTACATGGCTCCAGCACTCAAGGGGTTGCCAAGTAGCTTGCAAGACAAGAATGTCTCACCTGAGAGAGGTGGCCATATGCAAGGCAAAAGGTTGGAGTATGACAGAGGGGCAGGAATAGTTGTCTTACTGCAGAGGAGATACTTTGCAACCCAGGACAAAGTAAGGGAGAGAGGTAGGAGAGAGAAAGGAGACAGTCAGATTGAGAGAGAAAGTACCTCTCCACAAAGAACAATGGAGAAGAGTATAAGGAGTACAGAGGGGATAGAGATGTACCATAAGAGAGTGAGAGGAACTGGAGGAGGAGTGCAGTTGGTGGTAGGGGTTTGGGGGAGGTAAGTTGTGGGTGGGTTCAACCAGAGGACAGAATTATGCATGTGTGTGAGAAAGGTAGAAGTTGTTATAGCCATAAATGACATGATTGTATGTAATGGATGGCCATGATATTACTCAATTTAATGTGTTTTCTCAAGTATGGCAAACTATCAAACTATCAATTGTATTGGTCCCTTATCATCTCTTCTGTGAGGCTTAACCTCCGAAGATCATTCTCACAACATTGTCCCATGTCTTCCTGGGTCTACCCCTTCCACCGTTAGAGATTGGCATTTCTTTATGCAGCTATCCTCATCCATATGCATCACATGACCATACCAGCACAGTCTCTTGCACACTGCCTTTGATGCCTCGTATACTCAGTTTTTCTCTTAAATCATTTACACTCTGTCATTGCCCATCCAGTGGAGCATGTTGGCTTCATTTCTTTCAAGCCTTTGCATGTCCTCTTTAGTCACAGCATATGTTTCAATGCCATGCAACATATCTGTTCATACACAGACATCATACAATCTGCATTTCACTCTGAGGAAGAGCTCTTTTGTTACCAACGAAGGTAGTAGCTCTCTGAACTTTACCCAGCCCATTCTTATGCTAGCAACTACACTTACAGAGTTTTCTCCTCCACTGCTAACTTGGTCACCTAAGTAACAGAAACTACTACTTCTTAGAACACCCCCATTCCTGGTGAGTGTTTATTGTACCTACACATCAGCCACACACAAAGACTACTTTGTCTGTTAACCTTCTTGTGATACTGCTGCACCACTTATGTGTCCATAGCTTGTACTGGGGGTACCATATGGAGTTTCTATCAACCCGTTTTTACATATCAAGCAGGGCCATCTCCCTAAAGCAACAACTGACTTGTCTTTTCCTACTTACTAGGACTTTGGTCTTTGCTAAATGAATTCTAATGCCCTCTCATTCCAGACCTTGCTTCCACACCTGAAATTTCTTCTCTAGTTCTGGTATGGATTCAGCAATAAGAACATGGTTGTCAGTGTCATGGAGCTCCTAAGGACAGCCAGTCTTAAATTCCTCTGTTATGATCTGGAGGACTATGATAAACAAGAGGAGGTTGAGAACTGATCCTTGATGAACTCAGTATATATATATAGAGAGAGAGATATCTATATTTATTTATGCACACACACACGTGTGGCAGGGGATATATGTAATCATGTATGTATATGTGTGTGGATGTGAGTATTGCCAATTCACTGAGTAGTGTGATAGTGATTGATAAGAGAAGGGATCAACCTTTTGACATATGGTGGTTCCAGTTCATGCTTTGAGCACAAGTGACATGAAATAAATTTTAATGAGAGCCCTTACCTCCACTACTATCGTGTAAATTAAGTCATCAACAGGGTATAAGTTATCATGAAATAAGCAAGGCAGCCATTGTTGATTGAAGAGGATTGCAATCTTTGGCCATGTGGGACATGTCACCTCCATCTCTGCCGTTACTTTCTCCATAACTTTTGCTACCATATGCAACAACCACTATCATTTCAGTTACCACCACTACAGCTGCTGATGCTGCTGCTGATGCTGTTGTTGTTGTTGTTGTTGCTATGTTTGAATTGATTATTTCATGTTTTTATGTTTTCTATGCTAAACTCTTTGTCTGTCTTACCTTCTTTAATATCAATAACAGAGATATTTTCAAATGAAAATTTCATTGGGTTTTGCTGTAATCCTTGTCATAACAAATTACAGTGAGGCAGACATTGATATCAATGACCAATCATAGATTTCTTAATGTCATGTCATCAAACTTTTAAAATAATGCTGGCTTGCTCCTTCCCCAATCACCAGAGCCACAACCTGAACATATAGACAAATGGATGCATCTTTAGTACAAGTTATTTGGAGTACTTTAGTGAAAGTAGTAATGTATTTAAGCTGTGGCATTAATTTTTGTTTGCTTACTTGTTTCTTTCATCCTTCCTTTCTTTCTTTCTTTCTTTCTTCCAAACAAGTCAACCAAAAGCAGACAAGAAGAATATTAAATCAATATTTATGGATAGTGAATATTTGTATCAAGTCAATATTTCTTAGAAAAATAATTTGAAAATAATAAACATAGTGAAGGTTCATTATGAATGCAGCATATATGAGGGACTGACTGAAAGGAAATAACACTGGAGATGATATACTTATGCATGAGTGTGTATATGTGTGTGTGTGTATACACATACATACATGCATATAAGTGTGTGTGTATACATACATGCATATATATATATATATATATATATCGTCAATGTATCATACATCCCAAAAGAAAGTAGACTCTAAAGTATAGAGCAGTAATGTATTTAAATGCAGTGAAGTCTATGTCCAGTCATAGAGTGACCAATGGATGTCCTTTATGGATGTGAAACCATTGGTCACTCAATAACCGGACATAAACTTCATATAAATATATATATATATATATATATATATA
>NC_068984.1:104538713-104540732 GCF_001194135.2 Octopus bimaculoides | reverse complement strand
AT
The DNA here is from genome assembly GCF_001194135.2 of Octopus bimaculoides. Lineage (NCBI taxonomy): Eukaryota > Metazoa > Mollusca > Cephalopoda > Octopoda > Octopodidae > Octopus > Octopus bimaculoides. The sequence goes on along the minus strand of NC_068984.1, from coordinate 104,540,730 downwards.
ATATAGGTATGTATAAGTATATAAGTGTGTATGTGTATACGTGTGTGTGTGTGTGTATATATATATATATATATATGTGTGTGTGTGTGTGTGTGTTTGTATGTATATGTGTATGCATGTGTGTATACATGTGTGTGTATGTAAATAACTTTGTTTTAACATCAACTTTTCTGTGCTTGTATGAGTCAACCAGATTCTCTTCCTGTCACCAACACTTACTTGTTTCCAAACAAGGTAATATTTCCCCATAACCAGATATTTTTTATCACAGAACACCAGAAACAAAGAACATCACTCATGTGACAACTGAGTCATTATATTCTCAGACTGACGAAAGCATTGTGTGTGTGTATGTGTGTGTGTGAGAGAGAGAGAGAGAGAGAGAGAGTGTGTGTGTGTGTATATGTATATATGTGTATGTGTTTGCATCCTCTTGTCTTGACATTGTGCAATAGTTGTAAACAAGTGTTGCCATCATACAAGTGATGTAATTTGTTTCCAAATCTTTTTTGAAAAATGTTCAAACAGGGGGAAATATTTCCTTGCAAGTAGGTGAGAGATGATAATAGGAAGGGTATCAAACTGTAGAAAAATCTGCTTCAACAAATTCCACCTGACCTATGCCAAGCATGGGATGGTGAATGTTAAAATAATGATGATGATAATAATGATGATACACACACACACACACACATACATACATACACCTATTATTATATTCTTGTAACTCCAACCAAATGTGTTCAGAGCTACTTTCTTTCATTGTTCATTCATATATATATATCGGGTCATCCCATAAATAATGCAGTTTTTTTATACTTCTTTTATTTTTCAAAATTAAGATGAACAAAGTTGGTTTTTAATCTAAAATATACTCTCCTCCATTTTCTACAATGCTCTTCCATCTATCTGGTAGATAGATGGCTCCTCTTCCAAAATTCACTTGTCTGTGACAAAATATACTCCTCCAGTACTGTTCTGACCTCGTCAACAGAATTCATATTTTTTCTGTCCAAATGATTTTGAAGATAAATGATAATCAGACAGGGCAATGTCCGGCTAATATGGTGATCTGGGGCATCATTTCCTATTCCCACTGCTCCAACCTTTGGAATGTCATCCTCGCTGTATGTGGCTGAGCATTATCTTGATGAAAGAACACCTTTCATCTTGAAACCAAACATGATTATTTTCTTTCTAGCGCTGACTTAAGCCACTCAAGCTTCTCACAGTAGATCTCCTTCGTTATTATTTGGTTTGGGTTTAAAAGTTCAAAGTGGACTAAACCTTTCATATCCCACCAAACAGATAACATCTTATGTGGGTGAAGATCTTCTTTAGCTTGGGATGCCCGTGTTTCTCCTTTGCCTACCTACTGTCTTCGACCCTTGACATTTTCATAGAGAACACATTTCTTATCACCAGCCACTTTTCAGTCCAGAAAAGGTTCATTCATGAGATATGACAGCAAAGAAGAGCACACATTCACTTTCTGCACACGAAAGTTGCTGACTTTTCTGATGTCAGATGTCGATGAATGTTTGAATGACCAAATCCAAGCTTTTCTGCTAGTTCCTCAACAGTTATTATGGGAATTTTGTTCCACCAGGGTTTGCAAGACATCCTCATTGAACTGCACAGATCTTCCAGGATGAAGCTCATCTTCTAGGCCGTAGTTTCCTGCTCAGAATTTCTGGAGCCACTGTTGACACTGGCTTACACTTATTTTCCAGTTCCCATATATTGCATTAATATTCCTCACTCTTTCCTTTGTGTTGTTGCCTTTATTGAACTCATAAAGCAAAATATGCCAAATATGCTCCTTTGTCACTTCCATTATAGCTGTGAAAAAATAACTGTTCAAATCGAACTGCACTCTTCAAAACTTGCACTAAGAATAAGTTCAAATAAAATTACTACCTGCTTTTATAGCAAATTGATGCAGGTAGTTTATCCCATCCCCCTCCGACTTTTAGTTCATGCAATTGAAAAAAAAAAACACATTATTTATGGAATG
>NC_068984.1:104529308-104538594 GCF_001194135.2 Octopus bimaculoides | reverse complement strand
ATATATATGTTTGTGTGTATGTATGTATGTATGTATGCATGCATGCATGTATGTATGAACATACATATCAGTATGTGTGCCTACATCTGTGAGTTACATTAAATATATGATTGTGTTTCAGTTTTTTTTTTTTTTTAACTGTTTTTCATATTTCCTAATTAGTCATCTATATTTAGTTTAGAACAAAAAGTGTTCATAAATTCATTAATTAATACTTCATAGCTTTCCAAACCTTATCGACTTGAAGGGATGATAATAATATTGTATTGTTTACATGAATTTTTCACAAGTTGCAAAAGATTGTGGAAATGCAGTTGAAACTGATAAATGTATACAACCGTTGAAGCCTGATAGATATCATGTTTTATTCTACACATGATATATCTGTGTGTTGATACTTGGTTTATATATTTTGCTATTAGTAAAGCTTCCATCATTATTATTCCTATTTTTTAAATTCTATATAAAATTATTTGACTGCCAGCTAGTGCTTTTCTGCCAAATTTATTTTGTATAGTGTTGCATTATCATAAGTTACAATGGCTCCTTGTTATAAAGACATTGTCAACTGGGGGTAGAGAGTCATATTTGTATGTCCAATTTAAAAGTTTAAGTCATAAAGTTTACAACTTTCACATTTACATTGAAATCTCTGCATTACATTGGTTTTCTGCAGTGTTGTCTGTAGTTTGTTATTTTATGGTTTCATGCTGATGAGGAGGTTTTTCATTCTGGTGTTATTATAATATATTCTAACTATCCTTATGTGGTTAGCTATGATTTATGATACATGTTGCGATGCAACCATTCTGTAAATAGCATGCACTTGATTCTTGTAGTACATAGAGGATACAGCTATGTGAGAAACCAAAAGTTTTCAACTTCTTCCACCTAATGTATACATTCCTTATGCCCATGAATAAGGATACTATGGAAATTGATAAATTTCATCATTAGAGATGTATGTAATGTTATGACCGAAGTAATCAAAGGTTTGCAGTCTTTTTTGTGGTTCCAGGAAGTTTGAGTCTTGACAGATGCTGGATAAAAGAATGAGACACAAAAAGCATCAATGGTTGTGAAACTAGTGCCACCCATTAAATGTATAGAAGCATTAAACTAACAACAAAAATAAAGTAACAAGGCTAACAACTACAAACAGACTATAGGTTTCAAGTAAGATTTTCCTTCTGTGTAGTACATTTATATCTACATGTAAATACACACACACACACACAGATGCGTGTGTGTGTGTGTATGTGTGTGCGCACATGCAGGACACATGTGCATGCGTGTGTGTGTCCTTGTCTTAACATCACATCATCATCATCGTTTAACGTCCGCTTTCCATGCTAGCATGAGTTGGACAATTTGACTGAGGACTGGTGAAACCATCTGGTTTCACCAGTCCAAAGGATAATAATAATTGATTGTCATTATCATTATCATATAAGCAAAGTCCTTTGTTTCCAGTCTTCCCTGAAAACATGTTTGTTCATGGGGAAGTATTACCTATGTTGGAAACAAGTGAGAGTTAGTGGCAGGATGGGCATTGGGGGTAGAAAATTTGCCTCAATGAATTCAGTCTGACCCCATACAAACATGGAAAAATAGATTTTAGAAAACAATGTGTGTGTGTGTACACATATGTGCTTGTGTGTGTAAATATATGTATTCACCTATCCAGCTCAATAATTATATTGAAAAGAAAAATTAATCACTATATGAAAGAAATAATTTTGTTTAATCATAGATACAAGTGTTTCTCCAAGACCTTCCTTTCAGAGCCATAGTTTAAAGCAATCAAAAATTGATTTCAGTACAAAGAATTCAGTAAACATCATATAAATGGTATAATAATAGATAAAAGAGTCTCAATATAAAAGAAATATCTATTTTCACCTTAATAGTTACATAATGTAAAATGTATTTAGTCATTTGTTGTCTGGGGAGCTTTAGTCATGTGAAGTGGCCAAATATCACTGGAAAAGCAGTCAGTAGACACATAATTGATAGATAAAAGTTCAATTACTGGAGGAATGCTGTATTTTCATGTCTGTCCCAGAATACAGTATTTTAACCATTTCGTTATTGTGTTTATTTTGAGATGCTCTGTGTTTCTTTCAATTACTTGAAATATAACAAAGAATTTAGTATAGAATAACTTAGTTAACTTAGTTATCATTCAGCTAGTGTTAGGAACATAAATTGTGACTAAGGTTTTGTGGAAGATTTTAATCCAAAACTTATGGAGACAAGACAGTTGTACTAGAGCCAGAGCCGGTTTCAGCCGGGCTGGTAACGAAAGGGTTTTAAGTTTATTTTTTGTTGACTGTAAAGAAATGTATCATGATTGTAATAATGATATAAAAATGTAAGACAACATGGTAAATGGAAAAGGTGCTGAATCACGAACTGATAAGTCACTAGTTTCACTATTGATACATTAATTACCCCTAATATGTTTTTACAAAAAAAGAAAGGAAAAGAAGTGATATAAATGTTTGGAATAACCTTTGGGCAATGCAAGTAAGAAGCCAGGCAAAATAGCTAAGGTGATGTCAATAAATGAAAACAAAGTGAAAAGATATTGCATTAACTTAATGATCTTATTATATTGTTTAATGATCTTATAATATTTCAGGAAAGATTTTCCGTTTCTAATAGAAGAAAAGCTAGATGATATAAAATCATGAAATTGCAAAAAAAAAGTAATTATTCTAAGAAAATATTGCAAAGTCTGAATTTGCAGAACTAATCAATTGCAGAAAATTGTTTAGTTTTCATAAATGAAGAATGTGTTGACCCTTATATGATGATATTTCTAATAAAATACACTGCCTCTGTGCTTCAATTAATTTGAAAACCATCATGAATTTAGAAGGGATTACCAAGATAACTTTTTTTTCTTTATTAAGCTGTTTTATTTGACTCATTTTGGTGAAAGGTTTTAATTTAAATAAGACATTTTGAAAGGAGGCAGTCTCCTGTGGACAGGTGTCAATCAAAAGAGTTACAAATCCTTTTGCATATATTTTCCCTCACATTAATTATATGTCTTATAACTTCTTTTCACTTAGTTCTGCGCATTCGTAACAAATATCCTTCATCAACAGATTTTTAGAATGAAGCTAGATAATGAATTCTGATGGCTCTTTGATGTAAATGCATAGTTGTTTAATGAGATAGAATCATATTTGTGTGTCCAATATAACAGTTTGTGTCATGAAGTTTACAACTTCCATGAAATCTCTATATTACATTTGTTGTCTGAAATACATTCTGTGGTTTGTTGGTTTACATTGACAAGGGTTTTTTTTCTTTATTTTGATGTTACTAAAATATATTCAGACTATGAATTTGTAGTTAGCTATGGGTTTATAATACATGTTGAGTTCTTCTGTTTTATGAGTTTAATAATGACTTAATCACCCATTTTGTAACCAGGGTGCTTTTGGTTCTTGTAGCTTGCAGAAGATGGAGATGTGGGAATAGTTGGAGGTTTATGACCACTCCCATCTAATTTACTACTTCCTTGTGCCCTCATAAGCAAGAATATTATAGAAGTGACAGTATTTCATTGTGGCAGACTTTTGTGCTATGCCTGCAGTTAAACGCCATAGTTTGCAGTATGTACATAATATTTGTGGTACAGACATCAACAAACATCAAATACAATCAGAGATTTGAATATTAGGAAAACTAACAAAAGACTTCATTGCTCAGCAAAATTTGGTGATGGGAGGTTAAAAATAAATTCAGGATTCATGTATTTATTTCTTATGATTATAGGGTTGTCCATAAGAGAATGAATAGATAAAAGAAATAATACAGGAATTAAAAAGAAGCCCACAAAATTTCTTTGGCAAAATTGCTTATGTAACCTTTAAACTTTTCTGTTTAGTTGGAGAAAATGTTACACCAATCCTGCCTGTCTTTCATTTCACTCTAACAGAAGTAATTTATGAAAGGATCTATAAGTAACTTCTTTTATATTTATATCCCATAGGATCTCACATGGTCCAATTACAGGATTCCTGGTAAAAGAAAGTTTAGATCTTTACTTTGTCAGGATGCTAAGAAAATGTATCTCCCCAGATGCTCATTAATTTCTAGCAGACAAAGATCATCTTGACCTCTTATACTGCAGTATGACATTGCAAAATAAATAGATCCAATCGAAGTGGACTGAATTGGATAGCAAAAATTACAGAAAAGATTATTGTCGTTTGCTGGTGTCCATGGATAATTACCAGGACTGCTATTTGCAGTATCAGAGAGACTCTAGTGCAGTTCACTTGATTGTTATCCAATATCTATTTCACATTTGAACAACATTCTCTACAATTGACCAGATTATATAAATATGTGTGTGTGTATGATCATTTCTTTGGATTTATATTTGCTAATGCAATCTTATAATTATTGTCATATCTTATTATCATTGTTATCTGTTTACGATGGCTTTTATAGCAAATTTTCATCATATACTGACAATAAATTTGTGGGATTATGTGGTTTGGGTTGGGTTTTGATAGATTTTACTACTTGTCTGAGTCAGTTTGTAACCTCTATATCTCTAATTCATCACTTTTGTATCATAAAACTAGGGGTGATTTAAAGCAGGTTGGTATCGAAATATTTTCTTTGACATTTCCAAATTTAATTAGTCTCTCATTTAGTCTTTAATGATTTAATGTTATTGGTTATAGTTTCATTAGTGCTGTGTAAGGTATTCGGAATTAGAAATCTATTTGATTCTTTGTTTGTAGTGGATAGTAGTACAAAATATTTTCCCAGAGCTTCGGCACCAGTTTCAATTATGTAATTTTTTTTTTTATCTCTCTTTGAGAGAATCCGCCAATCCAGCTAGAATACCTCTAATTAAATTCTAATTAAGTTACATTTGTATCTACCAAAGATCTTATCTTTCAAAAAGTTCACTAGTATTTGTTGCTTAGAAAATAATGATGTTAGTACCATGTTTTAATATTGCTTTTGGGTTTGAGATTACTTTCCAAACCCAATATTACTCTGGTGGAAGGAGAATTCTATTTTGCTTGAAACCACTGCTGATCAAATTTGGACAATGAATTGTCCAAAATTTAGACAATAAATTTTCACTTTCATTCTCAGCCCAACACTCTCCTTGGCTAATAAACTTAACTTACACTTTCTCATTTTATCTGGCTGTAAATAGTTCACTGTATAATTAACAAGTGCTTCCTTAGCCAGCCCTCTCAGGAGCATGGATAAAGCTATCTCAATACCCAATCTCAGACCAGAATCTCTAATCACTCAGCTTTTACCTTCGAATTCAACCTTTGGGTCTATTTTAGATTCCTTTGTGAAACTGTTGATTTCATATCAAAGTTATCATATCAAGCAGAACTTTTTAAAATCCCATAAACATACTACCAAGTCAATGTAATCGACTAGTCCCCTCGCCCAAAGTTTCAGGCATTGTGCCAATAGGAGAAAGGATTATTATCATCATCATCACCATCATCGTCATTATTATTATCATTATTATTATTATCATTATTATTATTATTATTATTATTATTATTATTATTATTATTATTATTATCATTATTATCAAGATGAGAAGCCGGCAGAATCATGAGTACACAGAGCAAAATGCTTAGTGGCATTTCATCCATCTTCACCTTTGACAAGGAAGAGTGAAGAGCTTTCTTCTTTATGGTGGCTATGGTGAAGAAAGTTGTATGGCAGATGTAGCTGAAAAAATATTTTTCCTTTATGGTATTATATTGCACCTAGCTGTTTGTATATATATATATATATATATAACACCAATAACACTGAAAAAATCCAACAAAAAAACAACAGTGATCAGGCGAACAGATTAAAGAATTTTAACATACCAAGACAGCTCAGTGCTCTATATTTTGGTATTTGGATACACTTGAATCATCATTTCTAGTTCTGGCAAAAAGCCTCAAGTTTCACCAAGTGAAAAAATTTCAGCTTGTCACATTGAAGTCTAACAGCATTCTGAATTGTTTTATGCCAAAATCAGAACAGTTTCTGTGTAAATATACTAATAAGGAGTAAGTATTCAGAGGTGAATATTTATATAGATATTACTATTGTTATTATCTGCGGTAAATATAAATAGTTGATAATAGCAATAACATTAATAATATAGGTGGTTGTAGGACTTAGATAGCATTAGATAGCTATAGAATTAAAATTTATATTTATCATAAGGGCACACAAGGCTAAAAAAAAGAGTTAAAACCCTCGGTTAAACTACCAATAACACTGAAAAAATTCAACAGGGTGAACGGGTTAAAGAATTTTAACATATCAAGACAGCTCAATGCTATATAGTTTGGCATTTGGATATACTTGAATCCTGATTTCTATTTCTGGTGAAAAAGCTTAACTTTCATCAGCAAGTTTTACCAAGTGAAAAAATTTCAACTCGTCATGTTGATGCCTGTAAGTGTTCTGAATTGTTATTGGCGGTTCAACTAAGGGTTTTAATTCCTCTTTCTAGCAGGTAGGCACTTTGTATGCTGTTATGATAAATATAAATTTTAATTCTATAGCTATCTAATGCTATTTAAGGCCTGCAACCACCTATATTATTATTGTTGTTGTTATCAACTATTTACATTTACTGCAGATAAAAACAGCAATAAAAATATCTATATAAATATTCACTTCTGAATATTTACTCTTTATTAGTATATTTACACTGGAGCTGTTCTGATTTTGGCACAAAACAATTCAGAATGCCAGCAGACTTCAAGGTGACAGATTGAAATTTTTGCCTAACTAGAGTTTTTCTGTTAAATATTTTCAGTGTTATTATTATTAGTTTAACTGAAGATATTAACCCATTACCTACCAGTGATCTCATGAGATCACTTAAAAATTACAGATTTTGTAATTATCTGTCAATATTTACACATATCTAACCTTTTAGCTATATCTACTAGGTATATTTCTCTGATATTCAAATAAGGTTTTCTAATTTTTCACCCAATATCTCGCTTATTTCTATTTAAAATGTTATTTTGAAATGTTATTTTGATCATTCCATGAAATGTTATTTTGATCATTTCTAAGGCTGTTTCATGCTAGAAATCAAAGTTTCATAAAAAAAATTTCAGTTAATAGAATTATGGGAGGTAATGGGTTAACTCCTCTTTCTAGCAGGTAGGCACCTTATGTGCCCTTATGATAACTACACACACACACACACACACACACACACACACACATACATACACACACACACATATATACTCAAACATACATATATACATACATGTGTGTGTGTGTGTGTGTGTGTGTGTGTGTGAGAGAGAGAGTAGCAATATCTAGCAGAGTTATTTTGAGGTTTGTGTGTGATGTTGTGCATCCAGCTATAGTATTTACATTTTATTCATATTCTTCCTTATCGTACCAAGTTTAACAATTAGTATTGCTACTATTTTTGCTCATCTTTCACATCCACTTTACTTAATAGGTCTTCAATTTCCTGTTAGGTGCTCTTTTAACTGTGATGTCTATCAATATACACAGGTTTCCTTTTATTTCTTTTATGATAAGGGTTCACTCTGATCTCCATGTTGGTCTGGGCATGCTTGTCCCAGAAGTATCATAGCTATGTGATTGTGATTTTCACACAGTGGATATGGTGTATACTCATTATATCTTCTATTTTCAATTCCAGTTTTGTCAAATGGATATAACTACCAATACAGTCATGTCTATGGATGCATTACATCATTTTTTTAAACTGGATAGCCACAAATAAAGTGGTCAATTTATATATATCATCATCATCATCATCATCATCGTTTAACGTCCACTTTCCATGCTAGCATGGGTTAGACGATTTGGCTGAGGACTGGTGAACCAGATGGCTACACCAGGCTCCAATCTGATTTGGCAGAGTTTCTACAGCTGGATGCCCTTCCTAATGCCAACCACTCAGAGAGTATAGTGAGTGCTTTTACATGCTACCGGCACGAAAGCCAGTCAGGGGGTACTGGCAACGGCTACGCTCGAAATAGTGTATTTTACGTGCCACCTGCACAGGAGCCAGTCCAGTGGGACTGGCAACAAACTCGCTTGAATGTCTTATATATATATATATATATATATATATATATATATATATATATATATATATATATATATATATACATATATATATAATTTATACATTTATATATATATATAGGTTGGGTTGCTCTGTGTGTTGGTTATATAGTATTAGCCTTTTGCTTCATTATTTAATATTGTTTCATTATTTTATTGATCTATTTTGGTGCCATTTTCTTTTTGCTTTTTTACTTTAGCTAAAATCAAAGTTTTATTTCTGCTTTTAATCTGATACATTCAAGTCATTGTTTTTTTCCTTTTAGTTAATTCCATTTCCTTAGTATTTTTTTTTCTTTGGTATATTTGGGAATTCTGCTTTGATTTTATATTTTGGTTTAAACTTTTATAATGTTCTTGCTTTTATCTAAACCATTTTTTTCAGTTTCTGTTATGTATTTTCTTTGTGTTTTTATTGTTTCTTGTGTAAAAAGATTTTTTTCTTTTTTCATATTCTCTCATACAAATCAGTCTGCCTTTGCTTGTATCTAAATATATTTTTCTTAAATCCACTGTAGTTATTTTGTAATAGCTCTATTTGCGTCAGGGTACCTGGGTACCTGGGGAATCCTATCTATATCAGCTTTAGGCTGAGGTGAGTTTAGAATAAAATGAGAAGTTTTCTGGTTTTCCTATCAAAATTTTTCAGTTCACTTAACTTCCAGTGTATTGAAGCAAAAGTTTGTGACTGGGTAGCTAGGGTAGATAGGATATATTTATATCTATGATGTTATTTCTGGCATTCACTTCACTATGTCACAATACTTTGATACTCCTATAATACACTTTTCTAAGTTTCTCTTATTTTCTATGTCATACAAATAATTACAGAGGCATCAAGCTGTTAGATCAGGTTATGAAAGTTACAGAGAGGGTCATAGCCCAACTAATTAGGGAGCGAATCAATTTAGATGAGATGCAGTTTGGGTTCGTGCCAGGTAAAAGCACTACTGATGCCTTATTTCTAGTGAGACAGTTGCAAGAGAAATACCTAGCCAAGGATAAACCTCTGTACCTGGCTTTCGTTGACATGGAGAAAGCCTTTGACAGGGTCCCCCGATCCCTTATCTGGTGGTCAATGAGGAAACTTGGGATAGAAGAATGGCTAGTGAGAGCTGTGCGAGCCATGTACAGAGATGCGGCC
>NC_068984.1:104519102-104528090 GCF_001194135.2 Octopus bimaculoides | reverse complement strand
TCGAGCGTGGCCGTTTTCGTGCGGGTGACACGTAAAAGCACCCACTACACTCTCTGAGTGGTTGGCGTTAGGAAGGGCATCCAGCTGTAGAAACTCTGCCAAATCAGACTGGAGCCTGGTGTTGCCATCCGGTTTCACCAGTCCTCAGTCAAATCGTCCAACCCATGCTAGCATGGAAAGCGGACGTTAAACGATGATGATGATGATGATGATACTCCTTTCTAAGTTGCTTCTATTCCCTATAATGTATTCCTTTCTTCTTCTATTTTATTATGTGGTACTCCTTTCTAAGTCTTATTTTGTTACATCATACATTAACAGTTCTATCAATTCCTTTGTATTGATATTTGTAATTTCATTCTCATTCTCTAATTTCAATGTCTAAATCTAACTTAATTTTCTCAGTTTTAATTCATTTACTTCTCATTTATTATATTCCATATAACATTTTGTAAACAAAAAATTTGTTGACTCCTTTTTACTAAATAGTCAATCACTGTTTCACCACAACTACAATCACATTAGCAACAAAGGATTGTCTGTATTATTCATGCGGAACAAATATCACAAAGGAATTTATAATTTTGATTTTCCTGTTGAAGTTTACATCTTTTGCCAATAAACACTACCAAAAGATATGTACAAACAAACACACACACACACACACACACACACACACACACACACTGTCACCGCCACCACTGCCGTCATCGTCGTCGTTTAACGTCCACTCTCCATGCTGGCATGGGTTGGACGGTTTGACTGAGGGCTGGCAAGCCAGAAGGCTGCACCAGGATCTAATCTGATCTGGCAAAGTTTCTACAGCTGGATGCCCTTCCTAACTCCAATCACTCTGAGAGTGTAGTAGGTGCTTTTATATGCCACCGGCATGAGTGCCAGTCAGGCAGTACTGACATCGCCCACGCTCGAATGGTACTTTTTACATGCCACTGGCACATGTGCAAGTCAGGCGGCACTGTCATCAGCCATGACAATGACTTCACTTGACTCAACAGGTCTTCACAAGCGCAGTTTATTGCCCAATGATTGAAGGGTACTCTTAAACGGGCTGATTATGCTGCACTGGCATAGGCCACGGTTATGGTCTCACTTGGCTTACCAGGTCTTCTCATGCACAGCATATCTCCAAAGGTCTTGGTCACTTGTCATCGCCTCTGTGAGGCCCAACATTTGAAAGTCATGCTTCACCACCTCATCCCAGGTCTTTTTGGGTCTACCTCTTCCACAGGTTCCCTCTACTGCTAAGGTGTGACACTTTTTCACACAGCTGTCCTCATCCATATGCAGCACATGACTATCCCAGCACAATCATCTCTCTTGCACACCACATTTGATGTTTCTTATGTCCAACTTTTCTCTCAGAGCGCATACACTCTATCGTGTGTGCACACTGACATTACACATCCAGCAGAGCATACTAGTTTTATTCCTTGCAAGCTTATGCATGTCCTCAGCAGCCACGGCCCATGTTTCACTGCCATGTAGCATGGCTGTTCACACACATGCGTCATACAGTCTACCTTTTACTCTGAGCAAGAGGCCCTTTGTCACCAGCAAAGACAGGACCTCTCTGAACTTTGCCCAGGCTATTCTTATTCTAGCAGCTACACTCTCAGAGCATCCACTCCCACTACTGACTTGGTTACTTAGGTAATGGAAGCTATCAACTACTTCTAGTTTTTCCCCCTGGCATGTGACAGAAGCTGTTTTCTGCACATTTTCAGCCTGCACAGACAAAGGAATTGGAAGTAGTGGATCAAGAGCTTGGTGTGGGTAGGGTGGGAGGAGGAGAAGTTGAGGTATGAGTGTGAGTCTGAGTGTTTGTAGTGGAAGAAGGTAGTGAAAGTTGTGTATGTTGACCGAAATGTCGAGAAAGGCGATGGAAGTGTTGGAAATGGTGCAGGAGAATTTGAGGGCAGTATGGAAGGATTGGACAAAAGAGAGGAAGGAGTTTAGCTGTTCATAGAGAAAAATTGGTTTACTGTTACAGGGAACATGTCCAGAAATATAAAACTCTTTAGCTTTGTTGAGAACGTGCAAAGCCCTTTCACTTTTTACCACTGGTGCCATAATAAAATGTACCCAGTACACTCTGTAAATTGCTTTGTGTCAAAGACATCCAGCCATAGAAACCATAATAAAATGGAACATACTAGCAAGACATGGTCCCTGATTTGTATAGGAGGACAGATTCTCCAGATAAGAACTGATTCAAACTGTTATAAGCTACCCAACTAATACCAATTAGGAAAATTAACATAAAAATTATAATGATCTGTCTGATACTTTTTCTGTATTTGTTGGCTTTCTTGAAAAGAGATTGCAATTCTTTTGTTTGTGTTTTGTAGCTATTTGTTCCAGTTTCCCATTGTTCTTCACTAAATATTTGATAGTTTTTAAATAGAGCTTTTCAGTCCCCCACTAGGTTCATGGTGTATTCACTCTTTTTCTGTCAGATTTTGTATGGTGTATTCTAAATGCAGTTATTACTTCCTTCAAGTTTTTTTTTCTGTCTAGTCTTGCTAATTTATTTAGCATTCAGCTGAAAATATTATAACTACAACTTACTACAAGGATAGCTTAAATATTGAAGTCTCTTACCTTATTTTTGTTTTAGCTTTATTTTAGGTGTATATCTAATGAATTTATAATAGTCCTTTCCTAACATTTTACTTCATTTGTGTATATTGTACTGTAACCTAGTTCATAGATTCCTAGGCATTTGTAAGCTTGTTGTTGTTTGTTCCTTCTCGAGCCATGCCTGGCTCATAAGGGCAGGTTTCTTGGTTTCAATGGCGTATAGGTTCCCCACCTGGACAGGACGCCAGTCCATCAGGTGAGCTGCTAGATGCAGTGGGAAAGAGTGAGAGAAAGTTGTGGCAAAAAAGTCAGCAGAAGTTCGCCATTACCTTCTGCCGGAGCCACGTGGAGCTTAGGTGTTTCACTCATAAACTCACACATCACCCAGTCTGAGATTCGAACCCATGATCCCTCGACCGTGAGTCTGCTGCTCTAACCACTAGGCCATGTGCCTCCACTTTGTAAGCTTCTGGTTGATCTAATTCTCTCGTCTCTGTTTCTTTATTTAGTATGACATTAATTTTCTTAATTAATTTTCTTCTTTTCAAGGTTGCTTTGATGCATTTTTCTAATCAGAATTTCATATTAATTCCTTTAATACATATACCATCTGCAGCAGTGTTTTTAGTTGCTTATCACTACAATATATGACTTGAGGTTATCCATGTAGAAAAGGTGGTTTATTGTTCTTTCATAACATTTTGATTCTAGCCCTTGATAATTATATCTGAGCTGGTTGTGTTGATCTCCTTGTCAGTCTGAATAAACATATTAAGTCTTCTGGAATGCTGTTATGAAATAGTTTTTTTCTTCATTTTTCTTATATTTTGGAATTTCTACTTTGATTTTTGTCTTTTGTTTTTTTGTTTTTTGTTTTGCTGTCCTTATCTAAATCATTTTCTTTAATGTAGTTCATTTCCAATTTATGTTTTATTGTTTCTTTTTATACACAGGAACTTTGTGAATGTCTCCTTCGTGTTTCCTTCATATCTCCTTCTTATAGTAATCAGTTTCTCTTTACTTGCTTCTAAGTACATTTATTGTCCCACTGTCATTATTTTTGTTGTAGTCTTTTCCACCTTTCCTGTATGCAGGAAAATATATTTCATTTACATCAGCTTTGAAGTGATGACTTCAGAATACTGTAAGTAGTTTCATGGGGTTTTCTAAGTTCTCCGGTTCATTTAATTTTATCAAGTTCAAACTGTAGTTTATAACTAGGATAGCTAATTATCATATTTCTAAAATGGAATTCAATTTTTAATATTTGGTTGGCTTTCAATAGTATTCATTACTAATTTTCTCTTTTCTTTTCATGCATTGTATTAGTTCAATGAATCCCTAAATATTTTTATGGGTGGTTCTGGTTTAGTTCTCTGATTTCAGTATCTGTGTCTAATTTAATAAATCATTTATATTCCAGTCCACTACTACACCCAGATATCTTTTCAATGTAGAATATCCAACTCCTCTGTAGTAAATCTTTTACAGACTCACCAGTCTGTTTCATTGTGCAGTGAACTGCTTGCATTTTTCCAGACCAAAGGATATTTTAATGAAATAATACTTGCACTTGAATTTCAAAATATCACAGAAACTATCAAACTGACCATTTGTTGCTTTTTATTTTTTGCAGTGCACTAATCCTTTTGTTACCATATTTTTGTCGAAATACGCTGCTTTTGTTTCAATTAATTTTGGAAATAATAAAGAATTTATTGAATTAACTTTGGTGTTTAGAACATAAATTAATATGAAATTTTGATGGAAGTTTTAATTTGGATCACTTTAAAACAGGGAATTTGTATCATAGCACTTGGGGTAGTCTCAGGCAGAAATGTATCAAAAGAGTTAGGCTCACCTCAAGTAGAGAATAACATTGAGGCCAGATGTACTACCACTATGACACATCCTAGAGACAATAAGATCTGTCAGATATTACTATTTTGAAGATGATCATAGTCTCATTAAATTTGTGAAGTGCCATTATTTTAGTTCTTGCATTACTGAATCAAAGAGGTTTTCTAGTAATCAATTTAAGCACTTGACAATTTCGTCTTGCATATATTTGCATCAGTGGGCCATCTTGCTATTAAAGCATTTGTTAATAAATAGCTGGTTAATTAATCCATATGATTATGAGGTCAGGACTAACTTATTATTTTTTAAATGTTCCATCTTCGTATTAGATAATATTTTTTGAGAGCAGTTTATAAGATAATTACTAGTAACAATAAGGACTAGTTAAATAGGTCATCTTTTAGTCTCTTTTTGAGACCATTTTTGCTCTCAAAGCCTTCTAAGCAACTATTCCCTATTGATATAAGAGGATATTGAAAGTTTGTGGCATACATTAAATAACAGTTTCCAAAATATTTAAGATGCATACAATTTCAGAGCATTTTCAGTTGCCAAACTTTGACTCAAATACTATAATGTCTTAGGAAGAGTGCTTTTAATATATGTATGTCTGAATATGTGTGTTTGTGTCTCCTAGTCTTGATATCACATGAATACTTGAGTCACTGTCATACAAGCAGTGTCAATAAAAAAAGCATCTAAAATAACACTTGCTCAGAAACTGCTGACCAACTGTAATTTTTATCACTTTTAAAAGGTTTTCAAACTATCTCTGACTTTTCTTTGGTATATATTTTATCTACCTCTGTGTATCTTTCTATAAAAGAATTTTAGGGAACATTTTAAAAAGCATTATTGATCTGATTTTCTCTAATACTATATCTTTTAATCTATCATTTCCAATCAATAACTTTTGTTTTAAGGTCTCCAGTGTTCAAATTTGTGCTTATTATTTATCTGGTATTCATACCAGACATGTTCTTAAATTTTCTGAAATGATTAATCAGTGCCATCTGAGTCATCTGCCCTTTTTTGTTATGTAATGTGTCAATTATCATCATTCATTTTCCAGAATTTTAGTAATTACATTCTTCTAATATAGACAAAGTAAAAGTAATTGTCTTATAGGAAGAAAGTGATGTCGTAATGGTTCCCCCACCCATGTCATTCTCATAGTGCAGCCTATTCTGAGAAAGAGAGAAGTTGATCCTAGTACTTGACTGGTATTTTATTTTATTGCTTCCAGAAGGATAAAAGGAAAACTTGATTTGAGTGAGATTTAAACTCAAAACACTGAAAGTTAGAACAAATACCATCTGTAATGATTCCACCAACCATCTACTTTTAACATGACTACTCTCCTAAATTTTAATTTAATCTTCCAGGCTTCTCTTCTGTATAGATGGTATTACTATTGTTATTGTTCAATAGCAATACATTGTGAAATTAAGGAATACAAGCTTGGAAAAAGAAATGCAGCTGCAGATAGATATTGATCTGTCGTGATGTCAAATTTCTCTCAGTTCTTGTTATAAGTTTAATCTATTTAAAAGCAGGGCTTTTTTGTTTATTGTTGTTGTTGTTTTAAGTTTGTTTCACTCACACAACTTAGTTTAATTTGTTCTAAGACCTTACCTATTAATAAATACACCTGTTCTCTTTTTTACATAATTCATTAACTTCGTCTTCAGCCCCTTCAGCCCCAGTGACAACAGCATGGTTAGCATTTATTTCTCTTGAACACTTAGGAATTGATGCTTGCACAGAAAACATGCACGGAGATGAAATTCCAGCGAGACAAAGATCTGGGGAGGAAAAACATTATTATAGTTATTTGTTATCTCTTGAGAAACATAAATATTACTATCAACATCATCATCATCACCATCATCATCATCCTTATTATCATTAAAGCTGTGAGCTGGCAAAATTGTTACTGTGCTAGACAAAACGTTTAATGGCATTTCTTCTGGTTTCAATTTCAGAGTTTAAATACTACCAAGGTTGACTTTGCCTTCCACCCTTTCGGGGTTGATAAAATAAGTACCAGTCAAGTACTGGGGTTAGTGTAGTTGACTCTCTCCCACCTCAAAATTACTGGCCTAGTGGTAAAATTAGAAAGAATTATTATTATTAAATAACTCCAGATTACATTGAATTAAAGTACTAGTCCAGTACTAGATTCAATTTAATTGACTACCCCTCCTCCCTAATTTAGAGTCTTGTGTCTATGTTTGAAATTATTATTATTATATTATTATTATTATTATTATTATTATTATTATTATTATTATTATCAAGGCAGTAAACTGACAGAGTTGTTAGAATGCCAGGCAAAATGCTTAGCAGCATTTCGTCCATCTTTACATTCTGAGTTCAAATTCTGCTAAGGTTCACTTTTCATCCTTTTGGGGTTGATAAAATAAGTACCGGTTGAGCACTAGGGGCTATGCAATCAACTTACCCCATCCTCCAATATTTCTGGCCTTCTGCCAAAATTTGAAACCTTTATTATTATTTTTCTTCTGCTTCTCAGTTTCTAAAAATTAACTTGATTTTCTTTTAAGGTCTTTCCATCAGGTCTGAGATTTCTGAAAGAGAGAACCTTTTGCAGGATATAAGCAGTGCTTTATAAGGCAGTTTTTTTGGGGGTTTTTTTTTTTTGTAAAGTGCCAATTTCATATCTGATTCTAAATTGGTTAAGGAATTGTAGCAGTTTCTTTGAAATAGACCTCCTGCCACTACAGGAATAACTCTAGTAGTGGTGTTTCACATTCTTTCTAGTTCCACCTCCAAGCTTACATAACTGGTAATCTATTCAACTTCTTTAGCTGTTACATTATGAACACCTGGGACTGCTATAACAATTATGAAAATATTGTGGGCCTCTTTGACTACCAAAATGATGACCAGTCAACAACGCTCAATCATTCTACCCATTTGTACTTTAAAACCCTATATAATTTTAGCATTATTGTTCCCCATGACTGGCTCTATCCTGTGTGTATACCAGTTCTCATGCACTTCTAATTTACAAAGACAAAAGTCAACTTTGCCTTTCATCCTTTCAAGGCCATAAGTGTACTGGGCTCGATGTAATAAATTAGCCCTCTCCCCCAAAATTTCAGGACTTGTGCCTATAGTAGAACGGTTTATTATTATTATTATTATTAGTAGTAGTAGTAGTAGTAGTAGTAGTAGTAGTAGTAGTAGTAGTAGTATCATCTTCATCATATCAATCCCAGTACTTAACTGAACTAAAGTACTAGTCAAGTACTGCAGTCAAATTAATTAACTAATCCCCTTCACCAATTTAGAATCTTGTGCCTATCTTATGAATTATTATCATTAGTGTTATTTTTATTATTATTATTCATCCATCTGCACATTCTGAGTTAAAATTCCATAGAGGTCAACTTTGCCTTTCATCCTTTCAGGGTTGATAAAATAAGTACCAGTTGAAGCCTGGATTGATGCAACTGACTTGCCTCCTCCCCCAAAATTGCTGATCTTGTGCCAAAATTTGAAACTATTTTTATTATTATTAGTTTCTTTGTTATTGTTAGCATCATTATTATTATTATTGTTATTATTATCTTCATCATCATCGTCATCATTATCCCCAAGGCAGAGTGGCTAAAACAGTAGAGTCCCAAATGAAATACTTTTCATTCTTTACCAGTAGTAACATCTCTGTGCAAAATCCTTAATTCTAAATGCTTCCTTTTAAATCTTTGAGAAGAATAGGTACCAGATACTCAGGACAAATTCCCTGCAGCAGTAAACCAATTTTCCTCTAACTGTAGGAAGATAGATCTCTCATTCTCATAATTTTTAGTGTACTACTCTCTGCTTCTCATACTCTCTAGTACTCTATGCTAAACTGCTGACTGTAATTCTCTCAAGTATTAAATAGTGTACTCTTGTCTGGCTGCAGTGTGCCTTGATCCAGAAAATAACGGACCAGATTAGAATGTCTACCTTTTTACTTTAAATCCCATTCAGTAATTAAATAACTAAAATTGTAATATATTCCTTTTGTACTTTTGGCTAATAAAGATTATCAAGTGATGAGCTGGCAGGATCGTTAGCACACTGGGTGAAATGCTTAGTGGCATTTTGTACGTCTTCACGTTCCGAGTTCAAATTCCACCAAGGTTGTCTTTGGGGATCGATAAAATAAGTTACATTTGAGTACTTGGGTTGATGCATTTCATTTACTCCTTGAAATCGCTGGCCTTGTGCCAAAATTATGATTATTATTTTTATTATTGCTGGCAGAATCGTTAGCACATCGGGCGAAATGTTTAGTGGTATTTCGTCTGTCTTTATGTTCTGAGTTCAAATTCCGCTGAGGTTGACTTTGCCTTTCATCCTTTCAGGGTTGATAAATTAAGTACCAATTGCATACTGGGGTCAATCTAATCGACTGGCCCCTCCCCAAAATTTCGGGCCTTGTGCCTAGAGTAGAAAAGATTATTATTATTATTATTATTATTATTTGATGCAGCAACAGTGGTGTTGGTG
>NC_068984.1:104507298-104518918 GCF_001194135.2 Octopus bimaculoides | reverse complement strand
TTTTTTTTTTCATTTTGATATTGTTTTGGAGAAAAACTGATCAAATTATCCTTTTATTACACCTCTAGAAACAAATAAATAAGTATATTGTACCTCTCACATTGTAGTCACACTTGAAAGTTTTTTTGTTATCAAACAAAAACATAAATTTTGTGTGCATAAGAATAAATGAATCAAATTATCTGTTAGTCTACCATTCTTTATTAAACATATATAGACTTACGTATATGTAAATATGTTGAAACTATAAGGGGTAGATGTAGAAGAAACAAAAAGATGAATTACACCTGTTTTTCAATATATTTCATTCTGTTTGACTGGCTGTAATTTTTAGTGACCTTGATGGTTATTAGTTAATATTGATCATTGGCCTACCAATGGCCTACAAATCACCCTTCTAATAGCCCATCATCCACATCATCTTCATCATCTTCCCAAAATTCAAACTAGAACAGAAAAAAAACTAAACTGATAGGATTACGAGAAATAGAATAGAGGTGAACTTTTGATGTTTGACTACTGAACACATAGTCATAAATTCAAGCATGCATACCAGAATCATTATCCTTGCTGCCTCAACCACCCTAATAATTAACAGGCTCACATCTTATTTTCTGACTGAAGTATTATCAACTGGAAAAGTGTCCAGTTGTATAAAAACATATTTTTTTAGAAAATTGCTACTTGAATAGATGTTACACAATATACTATTTCCGTCTTAAAACTGTAAACATTTCGAAGTCAGAGTGAAGAAGCTAAACTTTAATGGAGATCATATGGTGTCATATTGTCTTCCACAGAGATGGGTAGTGGTTCACTGTATTCACATTTTATCCCACAGGTCATCTCTCTCTCTCTCTCTCTCTCCCTCTCTCTCTCTCTCTCTCTCTCTCTCTCTCTCTCTCTCTCTCTCTCTCTCTCTCTCTCTCTCTCTCTCTCTCTCTCTCTCTCTCTCAGTCTGTTTATATATGTGATGTATATGTATGTGTGACAGGAGAGAGATTAGAATATTTACCCACTTTGTACTGCTTTTATCACCCTTGCAAATCACAAATCTAATTTTCTAGTAACCCTAAATGCACACTTATTAATCCCTCAGAAATAGAATCAACATGTTCTAGATTCAATTATACTGTTATATTTTTCCTCTGTTATATTTTTCCTCTGTTATATTTTTCCAACGGTCTAATAATATAAACAATAGACAACAATGTAAATTTACCCAGTTTGATAGAACTGATGTTCATCATCTCTTCAAAGTTTTAGCCTCAGCAAATAGCATCATATCCATCAGTGATTCTGATAGTAATATAATTTTCCTTGTTACAAAATCCTTTTTTGTTTTTTGATAATTCTTTTTTGGTAAAATACAAATGGAGATGGATTGTTTGATGTTCCACCATGAGAGTTTTTGATGAGAGAGAATTATGTGAAATTATCAGAATTTACATTTTAGTATTATACAAAAATTTCCTAACATTAGGGCAGGCTTATACATAGATGATGGACTCTCTGCAAATAGCAAGCAATTTGAAAAACTTGAAAAAGATCTTGTAAAGTTGTTTAAAGAAATTTAAGGATTATAGTCAATAATCATTATTCAAATATTATTTTAGATGTAAATCAAGATTTGAATCTATTCTATTCTTAATGAAAACCTATTGAAAATGTATGTTATATTGATTAGAATTCTAACCAATTGCCTAATATTTTCCTAAACTTCATTCTTAATATTAGTAAACATTATAATAATGAAAAGTGCTCATAAATGTGCCTTCATTCAAGGAAAAAGAAGTGCTTCTTTTTGTCTCTGGAGGAAGTTAGACCTATAAGAGTTTCTTCTGATTATAATGAGGTGTTGCACGGCAGTAATTTTGTGGATAAAACTCAATGTATTGCCAGCTTTGATACTTCAAAGAGTAAAAATAGATCACAAAACATTTTGTGGCTTTGTCAAATCTACAGTCTAAATGTAAGAAGCATAGCCAGAGATTTCTTAATTCAACCTGTTTTGATTTTTCGATGAATGATATATATATATATATTTGAAAAAAATGAATAGAAATGGCTTTTCTGATAATTTCTGATATATATATATATATATATCATCATCATCATCATCATCATCATCATCGTCGTTTTACGTCCGTTTTCCATGCTGGCATGGGTTGGACGGTTTGACTGGGGTCTGGGAAGCCAGGAGGCTGCACCAGGCCCCAATCTGATCTGGCAGTGTTTCTACAGCTGGATGCCCTTCCTAACACCAACCATTCTGAGTGTGTAGTGGGTGCTTTTTATGTGCCTATATATATATATATTGGGTTTATTATGATAAGCACAAGTTTATATTATTTGTTCCCTACATATGTTTCACCACTGTGGTTAATTGCAACTTCTGCATTGGATGTTCCAAGGGCTGTTGGATTCTGAACCATAATAGATCATCTAAGAACCACTTAATTGCATTATATTACAGAGATCAAATGTCTAATTATCTCTGTATCATAATGCAATAAAGTGTTCCTTTGCTTGATGATCCATTGTGGTTCAGAATGGAATGATTGTCTCTGATGATATAAATATTTCTAAGAGAATATTTCAAGGAGATAGTCTTTCTGTAATTCTGTTTATCTTGTCATTAAATCCATTATCATTTCTGCAACACAAATTTAATGGCTCATGCTAGGATTTGAAACTGTTAGATATACCAATGTAACCCACAATTTCTATGTGGATGAACTGAAGAATTATACTAAAAATGTTTACAATGCCCCCAAAACAGCTGAACTTCATAACAACAGTTTTAGATAATATAGGAATGCAATTTGGTCAAAAGAAGATATTTAATTGTTGAACGTGGAAAATTA
This sequence comes from Octopus bimaculoides, assembly GCF_001194135.2. Classification (NCBI taxonomy): domain Eukaryota; kingdom Metazoa; phylum Mollusca; class Cephalopoda; order Octopoda; family Octopodidae; genus Octopus; species Octopus bimaculoides. The sequence continues at coordinate 104,516,051 of NC_068984.1, read as the reverse complement.
GTTACCCAGACACAAAACTTGTGCCCCAATGGTTTCTCTTCTCACCTGCTCTATTGAGGTGCTGTGAATAAAGCTAGAGTTACTCAAGAATATTACACCAGTCTTAGAAAAATATAGCAGTCAGAACTCTTCTCTTACAAAAAGACATTTTTCCACACTGCATTTGCAGCATCAGTGCTGATACCAACATTTAGGATACTTAACTGGTTTGTAAAGGAAATCCACTCCATAGATATTAAAATCCACAAGATCCTGACAACAACTGGAAACTTCCACAGAAACAGTGATATTGACAGTCTCTATCAAAGAGAAGATTAAGGAGGTAGAGGCATGAGATCAGTGCTGACAGCCTTCAAATGTTGAACAGTATCTCTTAGAAGGCAACTGCTAAACAACAGCAGCAAAAATAAATACATAAGCCTAAAGCCTAGTGCTGAAAAGCAAAGGGAACACCATTCTATGTGTTAAGTAATGAGCTTCTTAGGAAGCACTCTTCCTGATGACCTCTTATACAACTTCAAAACAGCTGGGCTAACATACTTCAAAGGAGACGTGGATGTGAAATGTTCAGTATATCAAAAGACACTATGCATGGATATACTTCCTGAAAACCTGAAGACAACATTAATATTGGCATGAAGTGCAACCTGTCTTGAACTTGGCACTGCAACATCATATCACACTTCAAAAGCTATGTTTTTGCACTCCAAAAGCAGGAAATTACTACAAAATACCCCATGAACTAAAGAGACAGTAAAGCTCTTAGAGCCCTAAAATGCAACTGAACTTGCTTATGTGAAAGACATCACACATGTGATAAGCAACTGCCCAATAATGCCATCGCTAAACTACCTCTCATGCAATTTGATATTGTCACTAAAACAATATGCAATGCGATCCCCAAAAAAGACTGTCCTGGGTTAAATATAGTGAACCACCCCACCCTGCACACAAAAACACACACACACTTTGTTGAATACATACATAAACATCAGCACAAGGGATATTGGTGAAACGATCCCATCAAAACTTCTATCAAGTGCGAACATAACATGTCGTATATCATTGTTTAGAACAGACAAGAAAAGTATGTACCATCATAGAGATCTCTGCCCTAATATAAATATTTCTTCAAAAATCAAAGTGAAAGAGAATATTTAGAGTGGAATAAAAACCTACAGAATTGGTCCCTAGAGCAGTGGAAGAATGCTATTTTCTCGAACAAGTCATCCTTTACCTTATTTCCGACCACCGGCCAAGTATACTTGTGGAGACAGCCAAAAGAAGCATTTGACCCAGACTGCCTTCTTCCAACTGTTAAACATGGAGGAGGATCTGTGATGATCTGATTAGCTATATCTTGAAAATCCTCTGGCCCAATGGCTTCCCTTCATGGCAGAATTAATAGTCAATACTAAGATTATAAATTAACATTTATACCAACAATAATTGGTGCACTTGGTTTTGTTAGTAAATGCCTAAGCGACAATCTAGAAAAACTGGGGATTTTCAAGATAAGGAATCAACCAGATGACATATTACAAATACAATTTGTATGTGGAACAGTAAAAATATGCAAGACTTTTCTCCTGCTCAAAATGTGAGCTTGTTTTTGTTATCACCATTCCAACAGTGAAGATTTGTATCTTTGTTAGAAACCAACTCTTTTCTTACAAGAAGACTTAAAATAATCAAGAAGAAAACATACATACACACATACATATACAGGGGTTGGACAAAATAATGGAAACACCTTAAAATTTCAAGCAAATTAATTTTAATATGGGATAGAACCATCTTTGGCAGTAATTACAGCTTGAATTCTACGAGGTATGGACTTGTATGAAGTTTGAATTGTTTCCAAAGGAATTTTTGTCCATTCTTCAGCAAAAACAGTCTCCAGTTCTTGTAGTGATGATAGTGGAGGATATCGACTCCTTACTTATTTTTCTAAAATGCACCATAAACGTTCATGTTCAACTTCACTAGAATGTTCCTCATGTCATTCAGCAACTACTTTAGTTGTGTGAATTGGTGCATTATGATCCTGAAAGATTGCATTTCCTTCCAGTAAAAGTTCTGCAACCATAGGATGAATTTAATCAGATAAAATGCTTAAATAGTCTTGACTATTAATTCTGCCATGAAGGGAAACCATTGGGCCAGCGGATTTCCAAGATATAGCCAACCAGATCATCACAGATCCTCCTCCATGTTTAACAGTTGGAAGAAGGCAGTCTGGGTCAAATGCTTCTTTTGGCTGTCTCCGCAAGTATACTTGGCCGGTGGTCGGAAATAAGGTAAAGGATGACATGTCCAAGAAAATAACATTCTTCAACTGCTCTAGGGACCAATTCTGTAGGTTTTTACTCCACTCTAAATGCTTTGCAACAGTTGTTTTTGAAAGTAGTGGTTTTCTGATTGCAGCCCTCCCATGAAATCCAGCTTTGTGCAGCTCCCAGCGAACAGTTTTTGTGGAAACTGGGTTCTTGAGTTGGCCACTAAGCTCTGCAGTAATTTTGGGAGCTGTACTTTTGTGATCCTTTCTAACAATTCATGTAAGAGTCCAACAGTCCCTATCTGAAAGTTTTGGTTTTCTTCCAGAGTTTTGTTTCAGCGAGTAGGTTTTTCTCTCTTTTCACAAAGGCTGTCATAACTCTCGAGACAGTACTTCTTGATATACCAAACATTTTGGTTGTTTTCATTACGCTAGTGCCTGCCATATGAGCACCAACAATTTGGCCTCTTTGAAAGTCCAACAGATGTCATTTTAATGAATTTTAATAAACTTTTTCTGATGATATCTGAAAAGAAACAGCAATTTTCGCAAAACATATTAAACAACGCTAATAATATATCAAAAAACATAAAAATAAACATGCTTTTGACGGTTTTATAGATATTTCAAAATTATGATGCTTTGATGCCAGGTGTTTCCATTATTTTGTCCAACTCCTGTATATACATATTTATGACTTCAAATTAAAAATTTGGTTGACAGTTTTTTTTTTTTTTTCAAATTGATTAAAATTGATGTGATGCTTGATCATTCTTCACTTTGGTCCAGTTCTTACTTAATTTTCATTAATACAAAATTATTTACTAAAAAGAGAATGAAACTTTTCATAAAGGAAAAAAAATGGGGAGTACATAAACCAGAGAATCCAGTTATCAAAAACATATTTCTTCAGAAAACATGAGCCTTCATTAAGTTGAAATGACAATAATTACCCTAGCCAGCCTATAAGAACTAGTGATGCTCTAAAAATACTGAACTGATTTCTTATTTGAGATGTATTATTGATTCCATATGTGTAGAGATTTTAATAATAATAATAATAATGTTAGCTGTGACAATTGAGTCTAAAGTTTATTTTACTGCAACATTGTAATTTAAAATTAAACTCATTGGAGGATAAGAATATATTCTATAAAAATTAAAATGTCATAGTTGTTCTGTAGATTCAAAATAATTGAGTGAGAAAAGTATAAAATTTCCTATATCTTTTGTGTTACAAGCAATTAATTCTGTTTCTGTGCAGATTCCTTAATTTTACATCATTTCACTTAGTGAGCAATAATATGTTCCAGGTATTTTGAGAGTATTGGATGCAGTTGACTGAAATGTAACTACTGCTTGAAAATAGATCTAACATTTGTATTATACAACTGAATCTTGAGGTAAAATGATTAAATGATTAAATATTCTTGTTAATAGAAGCAGTGCAAATGTTGTGAGTTTTAGGAGATGAAGATGCATAGCATTTTCTGTATAACAGAGCCATTCAACCCATGAACCAGTATATAATACCTGTACATACAACAGATAATCTTGATCATAATGTTTATGGAGGTGTGGTGGTCATGGTCATGGACACATGAATGATGGCAGCTGCAATAACAGTGCTGACAATTCAGTTGAAATTCTATAGAACTATGTGCTAGATGGTTTGGGAAAGAGGAGCAGTTTTTTTTTTGGGGGGGGGGGTCCTCTTAGCATTAAGCCTTCCTCGTGGCACCAATGTTTCTCTTAAGCCCCAAGAACATAAGAATTATTGAATCAGCATTTACCATCTAAAAGGAAAGAGAATTATTTCTTTGAAGATTACAGAATTTACATAATCTAATTTATTTCTTCATAAGTATCCACTAATCCGTTATATGTTTTACATATGATTATTTAGGTGTTACTAGCATCAAAGCTGGAATCACAATATACATTCTAAAACCAAAATATATTACTAGAAGAGAAATACCAATCCATTAAGCTCTTATCAACTCTATTCTATCAAGTGTGTGATTTTCAAAGATATGATCAGATGACTATTAAAATACTCTAACTGAAGCAATAAATTCTTTTTCTTTTCTTTTCTTTTTTTCTTTTTCTATCAAAAAGCTCAATGTGGACTCTAATTGTAAGGAATCAAGATGTTATTTTGCCTTTCATTTTTAGTGTACAATATTCAACTTTGCTGTTTTAAGTCCAAGTTGTCACTTTTTTCTTATTTATTTTAATAATTCTGCTACTGCTGCTACTCCTGCTTATTCTTTTCATTTTCCCACCTTCATATTTCATTCCTCACCCTCTCCATGTTCAAGTTATTTCTGCTCCTTTATACTCTAGCCTTTCATACCTTACCCCTTTTCTTCCTGTCTTTGATTTCAACATTTTGTTCCATACATCTTATTCATTTCCTTTGCCACAAATGACTTTTATTTCACTATTACCCTATTTCTCTTTGGTCTCCTTAACAACAGACTTGCACCGAAAGCATATGTATATATATATATGAGGTCTGATCTATAAGTGTCTGAACTGTTGCCATAGTAACGAAACTAAAGCATGCAGAGTGAATCCACTCAACACAGATTGACCTTGAACTCTGCAGTGCATGCACACTAAGTTTTAACATTCTAGCTCACTTCAGCTGTTTACAGCAGTGCTTGGAAAAGAGGTGTGTAGCATATGATCATTGCATTATTGACCATGACAGAGAAAGTTGTCATGGTAATACCTGCTCAGAGGCCTACGCAAGGTTGCAGAAAGTGTATGGAGAGGAGTGTATGAGCCACTCACAAGTGTACAAGTGGTTCTGAAAAAATGTTGATACTGACGAATGTTCTGGGAGATCTGCAACCAGCAAAACTGAGAAAAACATCACAGATGTGCATGTAGCTGTGAGGGGAAATCATCGAATCACCACCCATGAGTTATCAGAGGATGTGCAGATTAGTTACAGTTCAGTTCAGTCCATTATCACTGAAGATTTGGGTATAAGACGTGTATCTGCCAAGTTTGTACCAAAACTGCCTTCAGCTAATCAAAAAGACACTTGGGTATCAGTTGCATGAGATCGCCTTGATTGTGTTGAGAATGATGAAAACTTTTTGAAAACTTTGCATAGGCCACTGAGCAGGTATTGCCAATCTTTTGGCCGAATTTGATGCAGATTCTCTGCTTAACTTTCTTTGTCATGGTCAAAGTGACGATCATATGCTACACACCTTCTTTCCAAGCACTACTGTAAACAGCAGAAGTGTGCTAGAATGTTAAAACTTAGTGTACATGCACAGCAGAGTTCAAGATCAATGTGTGCCAAGTGGTTTTACTCTGAGTGCTTTAGCTTCGTTACTATGGCAACAGTCCGGATACTTATTGGTCAGACTACGGATATATCTTTCTCTCTCTTGCTTTTTGTTTCTTTTATTTCATTCTTCTTCAACTTTTGTTTTTATATTTTTATGTACATGACAGTTGAGATCAGACACATTATAATGTTTTCATTGACCTTTTTGTAGGAATCAGTTAGGTTTTCGGATATTAAAAACTGCTGCCAATGTTGCAATAGTGAAAGACAACATGAAATAGAAAATACACGAAAATCCAGACATTATAACTATTTCCAACCTATATAACATTCACCAATCATTTTCCCTTATCATTATTGTAAATGTAATACATTTGCACAAAGAATATATACATATATATATAGATATATATGTGTGCGTGTATATATATATATATATATATATATATATATATGAAGCTGACAAAAATGATAAAAATAAAAAACATTCATACATATGTACATACATTTATACATACAGACATACAGTCACGCATACATACACACATGAATGCCTATATATAAACATTATAATGTATCTGATCTCAACTATCATGTAGGTATAAATATAAGTATAAATATAAACATTACGCTGATGACATAGTGTTCTTAGCAGATAACACAAAAGATACTGAACATTTACTCCATCTCCTGGAAAATGCTGCTGCTAACATAGGACTATATGTGAATGAAAAGAAGACAGAGTTTATCACCCTGAACACAATAGGCAAAATCATGACCTCAAACAGAAGCCCTTTGAAAATATCAACATGTTTGCTTACCTAGGCAGCAATATCGTGTCCACTGAAAAAGATATTGAATCTCGTGTTGTTAAAGCATGGGCAGCTATAGACGGTCTTAAAACAATATGGAAGTCAACCCTACCAGATAAATTGAAGAGACAGTTCTTCAGAGCAGTTGTTGAAACTGTGCTTGTATATGGATCTCCAACTTGGACTCTCACCAAGAGACTCAGGTGCATGCCGGATGGTACCTACACCAGAATGTTACGTGCAGTGCTCAACATCTCTTGGAGGGAGCACCCAACAAAATAACGATTATATGGGAATGTACCAACTTTCTCATCAACCATCCAAGAGCGGAGATTGAGGTTTGCTGGCCCCTGCTGGAGAAGTAAAGAAGAACTTGTGAGTAAAGTGTTGCTGTGAATACCAAATCATGGTACCACAGCGGCTAGAAGACCATGGAAGACATATATACAACAGCTTGCAGAAGATGTTGGATGCCAAGTTGAAGACCTAAAAACACTAATGGAAGATCAGGAGAGATGGAGAGAGGTAGTCAGGCTGACCAGGGCAATCAGCCTGACTGGATGATATATATTACGATTTCAATTAGGTATAGCAATACTAAATACCACTTGTTATACATCAATATACTTATACTTTAGAATAAAGTGTCAGGTGAGTACAGAGCATAATATCAATTAATGAATGAGAAAAGAACAGGAGTCATGTAATCACAATGGTTCCACAATAAACGTTTATTTCATATAAATGGCTCCAAGGAAGCCATAAAATGTTGCATGAGCACTCAGCTCTGAGTACAATGATTCTTACAGCAGAAACAGTTGTAAGCTAATGAAAGTGATTTTGACACTCCTGTTCTTTTGTCACTCATTAATTAATATTATGCTCAGTATTTACACACGTACACATATGATGATGATGATGATGATGATGATGATGATGGCTGTCCACTTGTGACCAAGGAAGACCATCACTGACCACTGCCCATGCAAAATGACCATGCAATGACCATACACAAGGCTATTACACCTGCAGTTGACTTCACCTGGATTTGCATTTGAGACAATTGCACAACCTAAACTTTTAGGCCCAATAAGGCTTGCAGAACACCTCACAGACTCTCTGCACCCTACTAACATGATCCAGAAACAAACCAGGGCAAGATATCCATTACCAATATGGGTCACAGGCTTAGGAATGTAGGCGTGCCATGATTTCAAGTGCAAACAAAAGGTACCCAAAATATTCAATGCTACTCCCTGCATATCTGGTCTTATATATATATTCTCCTATAGACATGCTTTAACAAAAGCTGAGGAGTACCTCATTCCTAGTGATCTTCCAGCATGCCAGACACAAACCCAGAATTTCTGAGGACCCTTGCTATTGCTAGTTAGTTATTAAACCTACACTAGGTTCATCTGTCCTTTTGACAGGTCTTGTTTTTAGTCCTGTTGGGTTTTTAGCAACCCTCCTCACCAGGCAAGCCTAGTGGGGGTACCAGTTTTGTTATTGACAGTTCAATCATGCAACAGGTTGCACTGAATTCCATATTACCAACAGTACTCATACTTAAAGTAGCTGTATCAGTAATAGCCTAATTAACTGTGGTATTCCTCCCCAGACAGTATCTCTTATAGTGTCACTTACCAAATATAATACTAGCTAAAATTACATACACTTAGTTCGCTTCAAACCATGTCAGTGGATGAGCTTTAAATAAAGTTACATAGACTAATAACCAGTCAAAAGTAAGAGGATGCAAATGCAATTTCAAAATGTCTATGCAGCAGGAACATGTATCAGGCACATTTAAATCAAATATGTTGTACAATTGACTGTAGAAATAAAAAAATATGCAGACATACTAATCTCCGTATTCACTGTAATTGTCTTGGACATACACTTGGTAAAATATTTATTATCCTGCAAAATGAATTCAGGATTTACATTAGGATTGCTTATCTTAAGTAATCCTAGATACTCCTTACAGCTTGATACAGTTAGCCATAATCTGGATTATAACTGAGTATTCAAATGATACTCACCTGGATACTTTATCCCTATCTATTCATTATATATATATATATATATATATATATATATATATATATATTCCATTTACCCCTGCAATGACACATGCTGAATATAGTGTGTATTGTTGTGCAAGCATATACATACAATGCATAGAATCAACTCAATTTTAGTAAATTATTTTGTTGGTCCTGGTACTGGTGTTCTGAAAAGAAAGTAAACTCAGCAGGATTTGAACTTTCTAACATCTGCATTCATCACTGGTCATAACATGAGAAGGAAAAATAGTGTTTGTTTTTTTTTTTTGGCTTTGGTTTTTTTT
>NC_068984.1:104503583-104507238 GCF_001194135.2 Octopus bimaculoides | reverse complement strand
GGGGGGGGGGGTGCTTAACAAGGGAAAATGTATGTTGAAGTTGTGATGATAGATACTGAGTGTTTATTTAACATGAAATATATTTTTGCAACAGCATTTCTATCAAATAGAAAAGTAAATAGCTAATCATGAAATCTAAGATATTTACCATAAGGTCCCTGAGTTAATGCTTTCATCTGATGCATGTAATGGAATTTTTAGAAAATTTTATTATTTCTGTCAAAAAGTATTTCTAAGATTATATTTTTATTAAGAAATTTTTTTCAACAAAACATGTGGGTATGATTGTAAACCTCCACTAACAATGTAATACTTGTAGATTTATCTCAAGCCTTCATGAATTAAATATACATAATAAGCACTAAAACAGAAGTTTACCATTAGTAGGGGAGATATATCTGTGCTACATATATCTGAACTATGACAACAAACTGTATATTGACAAATTAATAACAAATCTTGAGAGAAGTAAGTGGTGAAAAGTTTCACTCTAGAACAAAAATTATCATTCAAACAATCTTGGTCAGAACAACTGACAAAATTTCGTCAATTCCCCAATAAATACTCTTTGAGATTAACAAAGATTATCCATATTAAATAGATAAATTCCTTAACCCTTTAACATTTAAGCTGATCATATTCGAACAAAATATTTACCTGTTTTATGTTCAAACTGGCCTGATCCAGCCTCTCACACCTACCCTACAAAAATAAACAGTCACATAATTGAAATCTCAAGGCAACAAGATAATGCAGGATGAATTCAAAACAGTGTGAATAAATAAGCATTCCATTTGACAGAGTAATCTGAATGCTAAAGTATTAGTTAATTGGATCAGTTAAAATTTCTGTGTGGTAAGTAGCTTGCTTACCAACCACATGGTTCCGGGTTCAGTCCCACTGCGTGGCACCTTGGGCAAGTGTCTTCTACTATAGCCTCAGGCCAACCAAAGCCTTGTGAGTGGATTTGGTAGACGGAAACTGAAAGAAGCCCATCGTATATATGTATATGTATATATATATGTGTGTTTGTGTGTCTGTGTTTGTCCCCCCAACATCGCTTGACAACTGATGCTGGTGTGTTTACGTCCCCGATAGAATAAGTACTAGGCTTACAACGAATAAGTCCTGGGGTCAATTTGCTCAACTAAAGGTGGTGCTCCAGCATGGCCACAGTCAAATGACTGAAACAAGTAAAAGAGAGAGAGCTGTGAGCAATGTTCTGTTTCAGCCCCATGACTTCACAACTCTAAACTTTTTAAAGTAAAACACTCATCTACTATCCCATTAGTGATTATGTGTAAAATAAATGGGTGTGTATGTGGTTTTGCCAGATAAAATACATCATCATTTTAATTTCATAGTTGAAATAACACTTTCCACTATGTTTTATCTCCACCCACACCAAACAATGTGTCCCTAAGACAGTTTCAATCCTCAATAAACTTTGATTTCCCTCATTAGTCTCAAACTATTGAAAGACACATTTAATCCTCAAAATGAAGCAATCTTTCTAACCCTGACAACTATTGGTCCATCACCCTCATTTCCAACATTTCAAAGCTGATGTACATAGTCATGAACTTCCTTTTATCTCTTTGAGTAGCTTTCCCTCTCCTTAACAACTATCAATATAGTTCTCATAGAGCCATATATACCAGATATTTGGTTTCCTACATCTCTTGCTTTTGAGAATTTTAGCCCAAACAATCTTATTTTCCTTGACAACTGTTTATACTTCAACTATATCCAGTATAAGGATTTTCTTACAAAGTTGCTTTCCAATGGCATCTTATGTTGTCTCTCATCTCTTGTATCTGAATGCTGGAAATAATTCTCTTTGTCCTACATTCTGTCAGCTCTGGTGTACCACCCTCATATTTCTTTTGAAATATTACCGACATTCCTGTTAAGACTTCCAACACCACACTTCCTGCACATCCCATTATACAATCCAACCTAGACACTACATACAAGACTTTGACTACCTCAATAAACATATCTTCCAGTAGTTACTTTCAACAGAACTAAAACACATCGAAGAAACAATTCCACCACATTACCAACAACACAAGCTAAACCATTAAATTCTCTACAAATACTTGGCCTCATAATTTCAGATGATCTTTCATGGTGATCCCATTTCTATAACATTACTCTTCAAGACCAGAAAATGCAGAAAAGACACTTGGAACAATTATTCCCCCTTCTCTCTCTTTTTCTCCAAGTACACGTCATATGAGAGTGTTGTTGCTGCCTAAGATGTTGCTTCTACTCCATACACTAAAACATTCTGTACAATATCCAAAAGAGGCATCTGGCTAATTTACTGGGGCCTCTAGACCAGTGGTCTTCAACTGGGCTCCATATGACCTTTGGGGGATGACATGAGATTTTGTTGAAGTTTATGTGCAAGAAATTGGTTATACTTCTTCAATATACAAGACATTTTAAAAAGATTTTTACACAATTCCTAATAATATTTAATTATAAAAATATTATTGAATTTTTTTGAATATTGAATGGCTATGAGGGTCCAACCGAGTAAAACAGGAATCTCTACTCTAGATAGTCCTTCTACTAGCTAAAAAACAGCAGCCAAATATCCCTAAAATCAAACTCAGCCATCTTTAGGAGAAAAATATTGCATTGAGTAATGTGGCCTTGGGTGCACTGTATCCATAAAAAGTTGGGTAGTCATGGCTGGATCATCTTTGAACATGAGCCTGCCCCACCAGAGATGATCTGGAGCTAGACAACAGTAACAAAGACTCACTTCAAGTATGAGACCATAGACACAGTGTTTCTTCACTCTGTCTCATCTGCTGTATCTGCTCTGACCTAACAGTATACATACTTCAGGATCATGCCAATCATGGTACATCCCTGGCATATCCAAATTGCTAGTTCTTGTTCAGTTTGGATAGACAGATGACAAAAGCTATAAAAATTAATTAGTAAATCCCAAAAGTAAATGATTCCTAATCCATTTGAAAAATATTGATTTAAAGCCAGAAAATCATTGTATAACTCAGTAAATAACCTAATATTTTTGATGTTAAACCATGTCTGGTGCTTTTAAATGTGTTAAATATTGTACCAGAAAAGCAGAATGTTTTCTGCCTCTCACTCAGTGTTATGTTGTCATTACAGTGTAAGGAGTGTGTGTGTGTGTATGAATGTGTATGTGTGTTACATCATTTGCAGAAGAGGAAGACTAAGGAAGACATGAGAAGAAACTATGAATCACACAAAGGAGATGACAAAAGTCTGCAACAAATGGTGAGATGCTACGGTAGAGGATACTTGGCAAACCCATGCAAGCAAGAAAAAATGAGTATGAACAAATGATGATGATGGTGGTGGTGGTGGCTTGGTTGTTGTTGTTGTGGTATATATATACTCTTTACTCTTTACTCTTTTACTTGTTTCAGTCATTTGACTGAGGCCATGCTGGAGCACCGCCTTTAGTCGAGCAAATCGACCCAAGGACTTATTCTTTGTAAGCCCAGTACTTATTCTATTGGTCTCTTTTGCCGAAATGCTAAGTTACGGGGATGTAAGCACACCAGCATCAGTTGTCAAGCGATGGTGGGGGGGACAAACACAGACACACAAACACACACACATATATATATATATATATATATATATA
>NC_068984.1:104502834-104503172 GCF_001194135.2 Octopus bimaculoides | reverse complement strand
TTAAAAACACACAAAAACTGTTAGATTCACCTCAACGTTTAAATTTAATTTGCCAAAATATTTTCGTCACTTTGAGACCGCGACCTGATCACTGATAAAATTCTGTGCTGCATCTGAGAAAGTAACAGTTAGTTCATGATATATATGTACGTATGTATGTGTATATGTATATATGTATGTATGTATGTACTTATGTACGTACGTGAGTATTTAGGTAAGTGTGTAGATGGGTCTTTGTGTGTGTACATATGTATGTTCATGTGAATGTGTGTTTATATACTGGTATGTGTCTGTTCAAGTTGTATACATGACTTATTTTGTTGAAGGTTGTATACACA
>NC_068984.1:104501886-104502734 GCF_001194135.2 Octopus bimaculoides | reverse complement strand
ATATATATATATACAAGAGTTATGGAATGAAGTAGATATGATCCAGGCTACATATGTTTCATAGCGAGTAGGTCCTCAGAAGTAGTAAATATCCAGGTGAGGTGTATACCATAGGCTACTCTTCAGGCCAAGGATATCTTGATTAAATGAAAGTTTACATTGCCACAAAGAGGTACATGTTAATGCAGTTTGCCTGGATACTTACCACTTCTGAGATTCCGCTGACTATGAAACATATGTAGCCCAGATCTTATCTACTCCATTCTGTAACTCCTGTAACTCCTGCATGCCCAGCAACCCTGGTCGCCAACTGTGGAATATAAAAAGAACTTTTTTCAGTTTAACGTACTTCAATATGAAAAATATTCATAACCTTCCATCTCAATAAACCACTATTGTCCCTGAAAGTTGTTTTTATATATTTACTACAGATTGTTTGAAGCTAACTTTCTTCCTACACCTTGACCCCTGGATCTTACATTTATATATATATATATTTATCAGGTCATTCCATAAGTTCTGTCCGAATTTTGAATAAAGAAAACAAGTGATGAAATGTTATATTTAATTGAAATTTAATCATCAATATACTTTCCCTGATTATCTATGACTTCCTTCCATCTATTTACAAGCTTTTTAATTCCATCAATGTAAAACTCTTTTGGTTTCAAAGCGAAGAACTCTGAAATGTCAGTTTCAACCTTCTCCTGGCTTGTGAAAGTTATGTCCCCCAAATGATTCTGTAAACTACGAAACAAATGGTAATCTGAAGGAGCAGCAAATTTGGGAGATTAAGGTGGATGAGGAATTTTTTCCCAACCAAGCTCTTCAATCTTCTGTGATGTGAT
>NC_068984.1:104497345-104501406 GCF_001194135.2 Octopus bimaculoides | reverse complement strand
ATAATGCAGGATTTTCTTCAAGTAATACCTCAAGGAGCTTATCATCAAACTCAACTGGACGTCCTGTTCGATCTACATCTTCAAGGCTGAAATCTCCACTTCTGAATTTTGCAAGCCATCTTCTGCAAGTTCTTTCCTTCAAGCATTCTTTCCCATAAACTGAGTGTATGTTTCAAATCGCTTCAGCTGCAGAGTTTCCTTTTTGTACTCATAAAGCATTATTTGCCTCAAATGCTCTTTGAATACTTCCATGTTAGAAAGGGTTTTAATCAAAGAAATTTTAATTCTATTATTCTGTAAAATAATATTTAATTAGTTTAAATGTATGCAAATGCATAAAAATATTTTTTTAATTCCATTAGACATTCTAAAATACTATTAAATTTCATTCAATTGTAAATTAAAGGTAAAATCGGACAGAACTTATGGGATGATCATATATATATATATATTATTTTATATATATTATTGTGCAAAGGCACAATAGCTATAAAATTAAATGATTGTTGTGACTGCTTATCATATGGTTATACTTACAAATTTTAACAATTACCATTGTAGTTCTGCTTCCTTCAGTTTGCCTAACTTGCAAAACAAAAGACTTCACACCTATGTTATGTTTGAGTTGTTTGCAACAAGAAGAGCATCCAGTTATGAAAACATTATTCCACCACAAATCATAGCATCTTTATTAACTTGGATAAATTATATAAAGTAGAAAAAAAAAACATCAGAAAAAAGGTGGAGCATGCCTAATAACAAGTAATGAATTATTAATGATTTTTATCACAAAAAGAATCTTGCAAAGAGATGATTGGTGCTCAAAGACAAATTTAAGATATTTATTTAATCTACATTTAGAAAGAGTGTGAAAGAAGATATTTTCAAAGTTTAGTTACCTGGAGAGAAAAAAAACTAGCTTTGTGTATTAAAAAAAAAAAAAAACTGCCAATTACGAGAGAATACGGATATAGAGCAGTTAAAATAACCAAAACAACTGTAGGTTGCTACAGAATACAGTCATGGAATGGTTTAAAATAATTGAAGATTCTGATTGAACAAAGAGTATTAATCAAAGTTAAAATTTAGCCTCAAACTACAAGTGAACCTGATCTTATTATTCCAGAGTATCTGGCATATTATCTTCTCTTAAAATTAAATTTCCTTAGTCACTGGTTAATTCTTTACAAGTGGCTGCTTTTCCTAGATTACTTGCAAACAAGCTTTCTAGCTTGTAAATAAATGGGAAAACCTTAAAATTTCACTTTGTTAACTACATCCTTATGCAGAATTAAGAGATAATTATATTGAAATGAGGAAGAAATCAATACTCTGGAGAGAGAGAGGGAGAGAGAGAGAGAGTATGGCTACCACTTGTAGGCAGTTGAAATCGAGATTAAGAAAGAAACCTATATCTCATCTGGCTGAAAATAGAAATCTGAAAATACTAGAGGTCATATAAGAGTCAGTAACGTGTGGACAATGTTCTCTGTTAAATATGTATTGTTTTCATTGGACGATCATTGATGCAGGATTGGAGAAAGAAGATGTACTTGCTGTTATCTTACTAATAGAACTTAACCTTTTCTGAGGTCAAAGCAATTTTTTTTTTTTTTTTTTGTTCTTGACAAACTATTTTGTGCATTTTATAATATTCCAGTATATTAGGATATTGGATATTTTAAAAATCATTTCAAAGATATTGTATTTATTTTTCAGCTTACTGCTCAAATATTAAGTCAATAATATTTTGTTTTCAAATTTTATTGGATGTATCAACTGCAGGTATGATGAACTTTCAACAGTAGTGCTTCAACATTGAAAATTGAAGAAGTGGATTCTTTTGTTATTACTTTTATGTATAAAAGGATCTACCTATCCATATGTTTATTGTTATAAAATGTTAAATAATCTCAATGAATTTCTGCTTACATATGTTTGTTGTCAAACTATTATAGACTAATGTAAAAACTGGCTTTATATATTTTCCCTGATGTTTAAACTGTTTTCCATTTCCTTATTGTTATCACTATACATATGTTACTATATTTAAAACAAAAGTTTAAGCATCTTTTTCTGACTAAGACAAATAATACCATATACATTTCACACATTCACCACACATACATATGCACATACACATGTACACATACTTGAAGATGTACAAATGAATCATTATAAAACTTAACTCTGTGTATATATGTCTATTAATGTTTCCATTGCTCTTGTAACTTTATAAACTTTATTATAAGAAAGTCTGAAGCTTCAGTTTGTTCAACAAGATAACTTTTAACTAATTTTAACATTTAATGTTTATTCTTTCTCATTTCATGGTTCATTTCACAGTATGAAAGTTATATGAGTTTTACACCAACAACACACTCTCCATCAGCTTTAAGACTAAATTCTTCAGAGGGGTCTCAGGGGAGCAATCTACTGGATGATATCACCAGCAGTTTACAGGCAAGAGCATTTATTTATTATTTTTTTGTAATTCTTGCAAACCCTATTTACCCTCTCAAATGTTACTGCCATCAGCAACTCAGATTCTTATATTTTCTGTATTTGCTACAAAACCTTGTATGTTATTGATATTGATGTCATTGTTAGCAGTGTTGCTGGTCTTGTTATTGTTTAGGCTGTTGATACATAAACATATAAAAGATGTTCAAGAAACTTGTAAAGTATGTTAAGACAAAGCTTTACTTACTTGTTAAGAAAAGGATTTTATAAATTACAGAAAACTTTAAGTTAATCTTGACAGGATATTTTGTCAGAAGAAAGAGGGACAAAGCTAAATACTGTGTTTTAGTTCTGCTCTTTACTATCTGTCATTAACCAATCTGTTTAATGTGATGTGAAGGAGGAAAAAAACGGAAGCAAAGAGAGAATTGCTGTAATCTTACCTGTCGGTATGGAAAGGATCGCTCACCAAGTCCACATGTTCTGTCTCGATCTGGAAGGTTCATTCACAACATCCATGTGCTCCATCTGCCACCACACCATCTAACGCATCTGCTCGCATGCACTGTCCACCGCCAACTGGCTGCTTGTGCCTCGCTGACCCTGCATACCCACTACAGCCCTTCTGGTGGGACCCAGAGGCCCCACTTCCAACAGGACATGCATACTCCCTCACTTCTGGTCCTTCCCTACAACACAGCCTGGCCCATAACACCACACACACCCTAATCTGAAGATCATTCAACCAACCTGCCCACACCCTCTCCTCAACCCTGACCACATGCCTTAACTTATCGCATAATCAGCCAACCAGTGAGGAGAGCACTGCTCCATCTGCAACCACCGTGGGACTTCAGGACTGGCCTCAGTTCCTGGCATGTTGCTGCCGGCTTTATCCTCTTATCCATTACTGATAGCTCCATGCTCCATCACAGTGATGATCCTGTGCACATCCAAAACATGATGTGGCATGCCATCTGTAGACACATTGTTCCTCAAATTTACAAAGGTTATTGTCCCCCTTTCTCCATTGTGATGTGCACCATGCATTTGGTGGGTTAACCTAGACTTCTTCCCCAACCTGTACAAAGGCATGCTCTTTCTCTTCTGCAGGTTACAGCAATGTGGTATGTGGATGTCTCCACTCATACTTGAATATTGCCTTGTGTGGCACTGACTCCTCAGCCTGTCTCAACCTGGTCAAAAAACAGCCTCAAACGGGTGAGATGTGTCCCCTGCGATGATGCGTCTCCACAACCCCATTGCCACTTGGCCAGTATGCTGCCCTAAAGAAACAGCAAACATGCCATTTGCTGAGAATTTCCCCCAGCACTTTCAAGCGAAATGCAGTGCCATTGCCCACAAGTAGCTCCTACATGAGGCCTCATTCTAGGAATATCTCATTTAATATTCTTGTGATTTCCTCCGTGGTCCTCGTCTTCATCTCCCTCCATATGGCCAACCACCCCAGTCTGCAGTCAACCATCAAGAGGTATGTCCCCTGCCGGTAGTGCGTCATGTCCACTGCCAGTCATTTCCAGTTGTGTTCCACTGGAATGCTTCCTGCCTCATGCACACCTGGAGCAGGGTCAATGGAC
>NC_068984.1:104487036-104497335 GCF_001194135.2 Octopus bimaculoides | reverse complement strand
TCCACTGGAATGCTTCCTGCCTCATGCACACCTGGAGCAGGGTCAATGGACTGGCACTTGTTGCAGCTCCCAACTACTCTTTGCACACTCTGCCTGGTCATATCAGAGTCAACTTTCCTGGCTAGGAACAGGGTCCTGTCCACCCCCATGTGATGCATGGTATGTAATCTTCTCAGCTCCGAGTCACTCAGTCAACACACTGCAGCCACTCCTTGCTCCAGATCTTCTGGCACCTGCAACCAGGCTTTCTTTACTCTGGTCAGGACGTCCACTTTATTCCTCTCAGAGAGCACAAAAACCACACTCAGCCTCAGGTCAAACTCAGCAGCTAGCTCGCCCAGAATTCCCAAACGGAGTTTTATTAGCATCTTTGCGCCCTCTTTGGTTTGCACCTTCTGCTCGCCAGTGACCACTGATCCCACCCCTCTAAGTACAGTGGCTGAATCAGTCCGGATCTCGATGGTACACAGCCCCCACCTCAGGGCCAGGTTCAGTCCCTTCAACATGGCATCCAGCTCCACCACATTGATGTGGTTGCACTCATCCTTCTTCCTGAGCCAGGCCACATCCTCCACCACAACACCTCCAATTTCCAGGACAATTCCCATTGCTATGCTGCTGGCATCACACCACATGATCCCATTCTTCAGTTTGGGCACATACCAGTTTCCTTTTACTGGGTCCTCCGCAGTCACTCTCTCCAAGACTTCTTGCATCATGGCAGTTGTCTTCTTGCCCACATTGTCACTCCACCTCACTCCTTCAGCTCGCCTCTTAATGAAGCTGCATGCCATCCGGAGCCATCCTGCAATCGGGTAGTGTCCCAGCAGCTTCCCACACACAGAAAACAGTTCTCACCTACTTGTCTTGGAGCCCAGTTCTGGGATCTCATTCCCTTTCCAAAACACCAATGCACTGGCCTTATCTCTCTGTAGCTTGAGTCCCAGTGCAGCTCCTCTTTCCATTGCCTCCAGCGGTTTAGCAGTTAGCCCAAAACTCTTCAAGTGGCTTATGACTCCTTTGCCAACACTATGCTCTCATCCACCAGGATGTTGTTAATATAGGAAGTTGTGGCGCTTTTCACTTTGTCAGCCTTTCCCAGGATGCTTTTGAGAATTGTTGCCATAATCTTCGGTGCTGAATTCAGCCTGAATCTCAACCTGGTCAGTCAGTATGTCCGTTCCTTATACCTTACCAGCTGATATTTCCACAGTTTCTCAGCCACATGCAGCTGCAGGTATGCCGACTTCTTGGATAAAGATTGCTATTTCTCCTCGTTTCCATATTCTGTAGTCAGTTCTGAGTAGAACAAAGCCTGACATATGTACTTCCGCATCCAGTATGTCTAAGGTCAGGTGCATTTCACTCAGTGATTCACATAATGTCAGAATATCTAAGGCTACTAGTGCTTTTGGAAAACATTCCCATCGTTTGTGGGATCAACATGTCATTCTGAAAACTAAAATAAGTGTATACAAATTTTGTATTTTGAGCACACTTTTGTATGGGGCAGAAGCATAGACTTCCTACTACAGGTATATAAAAAAAACTTGAAAGCTTTCACATGTGCTATCTATGCAATATCCGTAACATAAAATGGCAAGATATCACATGTCAAAATCTTAGGAAAATGTGATATCTCCATTATCAAAAGTATGCTACTGAGAATTCAGTGCAGATGGGTAGGACATGTTAAAAGGAAAAATGACTGCATTCCAAAAATTCTTTTGTATGGCCAACAAGTAGAGGGATACCATGGTAAAGGAAGACCTGACCTTAGGTATAAGGATGAGTTGAAGTAATCAGTAAAGTCTCTACAGCCTCCTTTGATTTCTTCAGAATGTTATTGCCTAGATTAACCTGCATGGCATAAAATGTGTCATGATGCATCAAACCAATTTGAGTTGAAGAAACAGAACAATAAAAGAAATTATATCCTGCAATCAGCAGACACGTTTGCCCAATCCCAGGCAAATTCAAAATCATCAGTATCCCCAATATGACTTCATTGCAAAATCCATACTTGGGCTCGAATTACATTCATGAATCCATCGCAAATAGATGCAGTTTTCTTTGTTCCTTTATTTGTGAAGTTGTTTTATGTTTTTCGCACATTTTTTTGTTTTTCTCACTTTTTTTTTCTTTAAATCCTCTCCTTCAAACACTTGTACATTGAAATCATTATTATTATTTTCACCATCATTATTATTATTGTTATCATCACCACTTTGTTCAGACATGTTTACTTTGCTCCAGATATTTGTTAAATTTTGTTTGGAAAAGTTGTTCATTTTTGGAAACTTTTGTTTGGTAGTTAATTAAGTCTTCCTGCTTCACTCTATGAAAGAGAGGACTGTCATACTGTACCCTAAAGGGTAGAACTATTGTTATAGTTCAGTTTCTTTTTATTTTTTGTTTGAAATTATGGTGGTGTTAATGTCCACAAGCTGTTTAAATGAGGAGGTAGCAGGAAGGCCTCACACCACTACCTGCTTCATTTGAGAGCAGAGGCTCAACAACAACAGCAACAATAGCAGCCATAGCAACAACAACATTAATAGCAATAAAATAAACAACATCAATGCTGGTGAAGACAGCATTCTATTCTTGGAAGGGCAGGAGAAAACCCTTCCAACACAATTCAAAGTTCAACTGCTACAATAGTAAATGACAAGTGTAGCAGTAACAACAACAGTAGCAGTGGTGGCAGGTGAAGCAGCAATGACAGCAGCAGCAGCAAGAGGAGGAGCAATAGTAGCAGCAACAACAACAGTAACCACTATAGCTGCAATAGTAGCAGCAACAACAACAGTAACCACTATAGCTGCAATAGTAGCAATAACAAAACAACAACAATCACAACAGCAGCAGCAACAACATCAATAACAATCGCAATAACAATATGGAAAGTGAAAACCACAAAAAGAGATTGAAGCAAATCCAAGAGCAGACAATCTTCGACTGGAATAACAGCAAAATCAAAGCAGGTTTTTGCACTTTCGTTGAGTGGTAAAGAATGACATCTGTCAGAAATGAAACAACTTGTGAAGTTGAATGGAAGAAAGGCACAAGTTACCATTCCAGCTGACAACTTACAGGCAGTTGTCTAACAAATGGTCTCCTACTGTCGGGTGTTGGCTAAAAACTTAACTCTGAATCAGTAAGACAAGCCGAAGTGAAAAGAGCCCTTAAAGAAAAACGGACAGACGTAGATCATGTGCCACAAGTAAGAGAGTTTGGAACCATGTCTTCTTCAAGAGTGAAGCACTTACATTGAAACACTCCATAGCTTCCATACATGACAGGGATTTCACCTTCTACCCAACCAATTCAAGGAAAAGACTCTGTCATGTTAAGATAGAAAGAGTTCCACTTGGGTTTAACATCTGGTGGTGGCTGGTTTGTCTCTCTCAAAGTGAAATGAACAGAAAGGGTGTTTTGGTCTGGAACCACAACAGGAATCCTCCTCCAGATCAAACGAGAGGTGGAAAAGATCCCAGACCTAATCCACCTGCCCAATGGAGTGGAGCTGCAAGTTGCAGTTGTGGGCAGAAAGTCAAAATATCACTTATGTGGTGTAGAAAGCCACTTCGTAGTTTTCTGCTCTTAACAAAAGACAAGTGATTCCACAGTCCCAACAACAGCAATAGCAGTAATGGGAATGAGAATAGCAGCAACAACACCAAGAACAGTAACAATGCCAAGAACAATAGCAACAGCTACAACAACACAACAAAGTCAGGAGCCACAACCAGGAAAATATGAGCCCAACACCTTCCCCATTACTCTCCCACCTTCCCACCCTCTTTCAAACACACACACACACACACACACATGCACACACAAACATACCTTCCCCTCGACCCCAATCTGCATCAAATCTTTCTGACAAGGAAATATCATCTTACAAGGAGGTGGTGAAACCTAGTAACGCCAAAAACCAAAAAATAAAATAATAAAAATACATTACATAACCACAACAGTGCACTGAAACTATACCCGTACCTAGCACATAAATACACATAAGCAACTCCACCACCATCACTAACAACAACAACCACAACTCCAACTCAAGAAAAAGAAAACACACAGAGGAACAGCACCATCAGGCAGAAACACAAACACAACAACATTAGCAAAACACACCTACCCAAACTTTATACTAATAAGAAGTACAAACAACAAACTGATGTTCAAAAAGGAGAAAATAGAAACAGTGGTTGAAGTCTTGAGGTCCAGCACTTTCAAAGTACCACATAACTTGAAATAATATGACTGGTCTTGAAGATATGTAAAATATTGAGGGTAGGATTTCCCCAATGATACAGGAAGTCTAAATGTAAGGACCAGCAGTAGACCTTTAAAGGACTTCCTAAAGGAAACCCAAAATACCACGGAAATTGAGCCACTATCTCTCCAGGACCACCAAATGGGTAAATAACCTGAGTAGCATAAATGTATGTGGCCCAGAGTCACTCTGGAAACAAGGTTGTCAGCTAAATGACCTCATTTTGCTAGGTTTGGATGTGATAACCATCAGTGAGACCAAAATTTCTGATACATGACCTTTGGCGCCCTTTTTGGTGACTTTGAGATCTTTGCATCTTTTATTTTATCTGGGATGGTGGTGTTGTTCCAGAAAGGCCTTCAACCTCAAGATATGGTTGATCTTCCTGAACCTAGACAGTAAGTTGGTGGTCCTGGATTGGACCAGTACTGAAGGTGGTGTCTTTAGACTAGTTGCTATGTATGTCCCAATTGAGGTGGGGCAGTCAGATTTCCTCAAGTGTTTAGAAGTTTTCCTACAGATGTCCTTCTCTTTAGTGTTAGTGGGTGATTGGAGTGCCATCTTGGATGCACGTCTGGATTGTGTGAGACTAGCTGACAGGAAAGGGTCATGTAAAAGCCTTGCAAACTTGCTCAGTCATTTTCAACTGGCTGACTGGGTTTCCCAAATGTATCAATATGGAAATGGGCAACAGCATTGCATCATCCAGATTGTAGGCCAGTAGATAGAGGTAGCATAGGTAGGTTATCTACAATACAAAGTTATTGGCTATACAGATCACAAATTCATGATCTGTACAAGTGAGTAAGATAGGTTGGATAGGGAGGGACCCAGTTATAGGTAACTGAACACATCTTTTTCGGAGCATGTTTACAGAGTCCAGATTAGAGAACTAGTTAAGAGGGAGTTGATGGAGGCAATCATCAGCAACCAGTGATGGTTAACCTTGAAGAGGACTTTTAGATTAGAATCAATAAAGTTTAGTAAGGAAATAGTGATAAAGGATTCTAGAGCAGTGGGTGAATTAGTAACCCAGAAGAGGTGCTTAGAAAAGGCATTGTTACTGACATGCTTGTGGAAAGATGTGTTTTTCACTGATTCTTCAATGCTAAGCACAAAGGTTGAGTTGTCAGAGCTAGGGTGCATGTTCTAAGGTATAAAAAAACAAAATCCATTCAATGAGTGGCAGAGATGCAGCATGGTAACAAAGCTACAATTTGACCCTTGATAGATCAGGAGGGGCACATACTATTCAATTTGAAGCAGATGCGTGTGGCTTTCCAGTGGCACTTTTCTAGCTGTATGGGGGAGATAATGGACTGGAGATAGGAAGCTGGACTTTACCACCTACCCTGATGGCCTGCCATGGCTCTCAGTTGGAAATGTGGGGCTCTGTAACAAACCAATAACAGCCATCTATATTTGGCAGCTGTCCTCAAAGCAGATGATTTCAGGCCCATCTCCAGAAGCTGGATCTCTGCAATGTAGAGTGATATTTGTTCAGTGGTCAAAGTAAATGGCCACTTGTTGAAACCATTTAGTAACATGTTTGACCATCAAGTATTTTCTCTCTCTCCACTTCTGTACATACTGACTCTAAAACCACTACTGCAGAAGTTGGAGGTTTTGAAGGGCATGCCACAAGAACTAGCATGGAGAAAATCCATGTTTGCATATGCATAATAGTCACTGTAATAGTATCAGACACAAAACACATCAAGGTGATTGGCATTACTCTGAGCTAGCAGTGACAGGAGCAAAAATTAACTATGAAATCTTGGTAAATGCCTGGAGAAGCAAGTGCATGCTGTCCAACAGCATCGTGGGGTACTGGACAAATGGACCAGTTAAATTGCTTGGAGGTTAATTTGTTCCAGACCTCCAGGTGAACAAGAACTGGGAAGAGGTGATGAGCGGGGTGGCTAGTCCCACTCAGAAATGGGCTGATAGGAAACTATTCCTGAATGCCAGGTGGAGTTGTTTGTGAATGCTTACATTGCATCCATTATCACCTCACTGTTGTAGCCTGTCCCACTTTACAGCTGACCAGATTGGAGTGCCTACTTTTCTGCTTTCTGTAGTAGGGAAGTGTTCTGTTGGTCAGACAGTTCATTTGCTGACAACATTCACTGAGTGGAGAACTGAGCATGCTGTGGCTAATGATGTGAAGGTGTGCACTGAGGCTGCAACCTCTCTGGTGTTTCCTTGATGAAGAACAGGTGTGACCATCATTTGTTAGATGAGCTCTTCTGTAGCTTGTCTCTTTGACTGGGCTGCATCCCTGGATCAAATGTAGACCAGAGTAGGGCATCTGGCACCTTGAGTACCACAGGTGTTCACAGCCCTCTAGTTGTGAATGCTTGATCTTGCTAGCTGGGTACTGTGGTCATTGGCATTCAACATAGGATTAGTGACAAGAGCCACAACATTCTCAAGGAAGCTTTGGGCATCAATAGAAATTACCAGGCTGATTTTTGTTTTTGTTACTGAAGGACTTTCAAGTTAAGGCTCATAGATAACTAAGTTCCAGAAATCTTTGGGCTGGTAATATCACTGGTAGGGCATTGCTGGTTCAAGATAAACTCGACAGATATGGTAGTACCTTCAGCCTCACCTGTCCAAAATGCTCATAGTATGACAAAACTGTTCTGAATACACTCATACAATGCTCATGCATTGCTGACTTGCAGTGTTATGTTGGGCACCAGTTGTTGTGTATAGGATGGATCTAGCTATCAGCCAACTCCAGCATGAAGATCACTGTACTGCCTTCCTTTGGCCAGAAAGAGCAGGCAGTTTTCCTCTGTCTGGTGACTATGGCAAAAGACATTGTATGGTGGATATGACTGAAAGGGCTGAAGATAGGCATTTTCCTTTTCGGTCATGCCCACATCAACTTTTTCAGGTTTCACTTGGAAAGGAAAGTGAAAGTGAAGAGGGAGGTGCTATTTTCTGGTAAATTTGTTAAAAGGAGAGTTATTGTAGTAAGAAGGATCTGAATAAATGGCCATACTCTTAGCATATGCTTGTAGGCTGGAATTTACAGAGGAGAGAGAAGTACTTATCATGGTGCATCTAGTGAGCAGGGATCTGTGGGATTCCTTAGGCACCCCTGGGTGGTACTTCCACCCATTGAGAAATTTCATCATTTATAATTTTATTGTTGTTACTGTTTTATTGTTTACATATGTCTTTGGTGAACCCCTACTATCCCTTGTTTTGTATCATCTTTTCTTTTTTTTTTATTCATCCCTTGTGGCCAATAAAGAAAGAATCTATTGTTAGCAAGTTAGGCAAAGTGCTTAGTGGCATTTCATCTATCTTTACATTCTGTGTTCAAATTTTGCTGAGGTCAAATTTGTCTTTCCTCCTTTTTTTTTTTGTTTTGGTGGGGGGGAGGGGTTCCAATTAAATAAGTACCATTTGAGCAATAGGGTCGATGTAATCAATTTATTCCCTGCCCTGAAATTGCTGGTCTTGTGCCAAAAGAAACTATTATTGTTGTTTTGCTGTTAAGGCAGCAAGCTGGCAGAATTGTTTCTTCACCAGGCAAAATGCTTAGCAGCATTTTATCTGTCTTTACATTCTGAGTTCAAATTCCACCAAGGTCAACTTTGCTTTTAATTCTTTTGCAGTCGATAAAATAAGTACCAGTTGAAAACTGGGATCAATGTAACTGACTTAGCCCCATCCTCAAAACCACTACCCTTGTACCAAAATTTGCAACCATTATTATTACTATTACTTCTACTGCTATAGAGTCTTGTTACTGAAATTTATTTTAAAAAGTACTACGTTTATTCATTGTGCACATTAGAAACACTTTTATTTCACTCGATAATTCTTGTCAAAGTTTTTTTTTTGTGGCATCTCTTTAATAAACAACCTTTTCACACAGAAGATCCGGTTATAGCTGCTTAGATTTTTATTCTCAGTATTATTAAATTCTCTTTATCACTTTTACTTATTTGTGGAAAACAGCTGTGTGTCTAAAGAATTTACAGATCTTTTTTCTTTTGTCTAAACTATCTTGCAAAAATTTCACAAGCAGCTACATCAGATTCTTAGCATTGAAATCTCATACAGCTTTCATGCAAGTTAACTTTTAAGAGGTCATATAGTAGCTTCTAAAATTGATGAAATATTGTCTGCTAGCAATTATAGTAAAGCAATTCATTTATAAGTTAGATAATATAAAGAGGAATGGATGAACCATCCTCACAGAAGGAAATAATTAAGTTAATACACTTTTTCTTCATGTAAAGTCATTAAATAGATTATTTATTTTTCTCATTAATCCTCCAACAATTTTAGTTTCTCTTCAACATTCTCATTAGCATTTTATGTTATTCCTGACTGACAACTATTACAGCTTTCAGTCTTTTAATCAGTCACTTTAAAAGATATCAAGTTGCTGTCAGTTTTGACGTGTCAGCAAAGACCAAACTTATTTTCAGAGTTCACATTTAAGTAATTTTGCTTTAAAATCCTTTAAATGTTGTTTTCATTGTTATTGTTTCTTTTTTCTTTTGTTTTTATCCTTTTTGATAATTCTTCCACAACAGCTATATTCTACTGAAGAATTCAGAGGAAAATGCCTGCAAAACAAAAATATACTTTTGGATTACAATGAAATGAGAGGCTGTGTTATATATGGGTGGGGTAAAAAGTGGTTTACCTTTAATTTATACAGCAAATAAGAAAATGGAGAGGATGCAAAAACGACATACATCAGCCAGTAGACATTCTACTATGTCTATTTATTCCAAAGTATTAGAAAGTATTAGAAGAATATGTACACATGTAATAACTATGTGTTACACATATACTAATATTACAGAAAAGAGTAAAAGATCAGTTTGTCAGTAGGTTCTAGTTCCTTACGGCTGTTTCTGCCAAGTGACGACAAAATTCTCCATGGCATCTCCATCTCCTCAGTGTTCTGCAGGGGTGGGCAGATAAAGTTTGGATTCATGAATGTGCCTCTAGGCTTCTTCAGAGGGTCTAAGTGGTTGAGAGGGTTAATATATATAAGAAACATATAAGACAAACACACTGTACCTATTGTTAACTGTTTCTTATATGTATTAACCCTCCCAATCACTTAAACCCTCTGAAGAAGCCTAGAGGTACATGCATCATCCAAACTTTATCTGCCCATCCCTGCAGAACACTGAGGAGATGGAGATGACATGGAGAATTTTGTTGCCACTTGGCAGAAACAGCCGTAAGGAACTAGAACCTACTGACACTCTGATCTTTTACTCTTTTGCTCTTTTCTGTAATATTAGTGTAATATTCTATAATATTAGTACATGTGTATGTAACACATAGTTATTACATGTGTATGTATTCTTCTAATACTTTCTAATACTTTGGAATAAATAGACATACTAGAATGTCTACCGGCTGATGTATGTCATTTTTGCATCCTCTCCATTTTCTTATTTGCCGTATATATATATATATAGATAGATAGATAGATAGATAGATAGATAGATAGATAAATATATATAGATATATATATATATATATATATATATGATTGTCTAGTTATTCATAAGTCTGAATAAAATGCATTCAACTCTAGAAAATGTTTTTGATGCCTCAGGTCAGTAGGTCTGATGAGTCACCTATATTGTTAAGTGCAATTATAGACATGAAACCAATGGTAACTTTCTGACCAACCATAACCAATGAGTACATATAATACATGTGTGTGTGTGTGTCTGTGCATGTGTGTGTATGCATACATACATACATGTTCATTTATTCTTTTACTTGTTTTAGTCATTTGACTGCAGCCATGCTGGAGCACCACCTTTAATCGAACAAATCACCCCCAGGACTTATTCTTTGTAAGCCTAGTACTTATTCTATCGGTTTCTTTTACCGAACTGCTAAGTTACAGGGACGTAAACACACCAACATTGGTTGTCAAGCCACGGTGAGGGGACAAACACAGACACAAATAACAAGCACACACATACATATACACACACACACACACA